>NC_056727.1:1150122030-1150357030 GCF_019279795.1 Protopterus annectens
GTTTCAATGTCTGTGTGGGGAGCAATGCATTATAGCCTACTCACTCGCAGGACATTTACAATCTTGCTGATGTCATTCCTTGTCAAATGCACCTCTGGGGAATGAGTTCCTTAGTAATCCTCGTGGTGCGTCCTATAACATCTTCATGCAGTAGTATGATGTAGATCTTGGTCATGGGTTCTATACCCACACATGTCAGTTGTGGATGTTTTGTGTGGGTCTCACTGTCTGTTTTGTGAGCAATGCATTTTGGACTACTTACTTGCAGGAAATTTGAAATGCACTACTTTGGTAAACCCACTGAGGTCATTCCTTGTGAAATACACCTTTGGGGATGGGGTAGCTCAATAATCTCCATAGCACGTGCTATAACTATGCAATGCTGTAGTGTAATAAACTACTTAGGTAGGAGTTCTATTCTGAGACATGGCAGGTGTGTGTGTGTTTGGCAGTCATATCCTGTGTGGAGGTGGCTGTGAGTGTCTACCACTGGACATGTTGAACAGTGGGTTTTGTAGTTTGCCTATATGGCGGCCATATTGTATGTCATAATGTCCACCACACAAGGATTACAGATTTCAATCAGCCAAGAGATTGGTTTGGCAAGCCATACCCCTACATCTGGCAAAAGGCCTGGTGAACAAAGTAAACAACCCTACTATTACCCAGAATACAGTCTGAACCCATGTGTCATACACAAACACACTTACCTAGAATAATCCTGCTATGTTGCTAGTACCCTGCACATTGTTGAAAGATAGTAGGCATGGTGTGATTGCAGTGGGCTGCAGAGGGCATGGCACCCTGTCCACCAGTACAATAGGCACTTATTTGTGGACAATGCACCTTCACTATGTTCCCCACTGGACACCTGCAACATATGTGGTGCCATCAAATGTGATCCACAAAAGACATACAATGCCTTACACACATGCCCTGTATGGACAGATGCCACTGACACCAGGGAATACCTGTATCATCCTATCAATGCAGGTGCAGGGTCAACCTGCTGTCTATTAGCAGGTGCTGCCACATCAGGCCAGGATTGGCACATCTGATGATAACAGTCTGTGTACATAACATGTGCCAGGCAAACCAGGTACACTTAAACATGCAACTGTACATTAATGTGGGACGTGCACATCCCAGGCAATGTCCATGTCAAGGACTATCAAACACAGACATGGCATGCATTGCAAAGTAATGGCCACACACAATAGTAACCAGGATGACAGGACAGTTAATACAATACCCATCTGTGTGGGACATTGTAGACACTACACCCCTGAACCACACTGCAGACCATTGTTAGGTGACCTGATGCCAAGGATTACCCCTCATCCAGCCTTGTACAGCCATCTTTCACAGCCAACCACTACTCACCCATGAAGCAATGCACACATGCATGTCAGTACTGGCACCTTGTGTCTGCATGTGGGGTATGATGTTCCCAACCGCAGTCACACCCAGTATAACTCCCATTGGCATACTGACTGATGTCAGACATGTTCACATGCCCGAGCCCATAGACCCTCAGGATAACCCCTGTGGTACATGTAATACCTGTGCGTTACTGTAGTGTGGCAAACTAAGTAGTTAGGAAGTGTATTTGTGAGCCTGACAAAGTATGCTAATGTGTCTGAGTCCCATAGACAGTGTGGCTGTGTTGACAATGACATCTGTTCATGTGGACAGCCATGTGTGCTACACCTAATGTATGTCTACTATATCTCTGTTGCAGATGTCGCTCACCAGCACACATATATGTTCTTAAAGCACACCAACATGTCAGCTATGTGGGACTGCATGCACTTGTAATAGTAATGGCTAGTCAGTCAGGGGTCTGAACCCCTGTACTGGTGGGTGTATGACAGAAGATGCTTAGGGTTTAGTCTCCCAGCCCTTCTCTGATGTACTTTGCCTCTGTCTATCCCTCCCACACACTCTCTGGTGGATGTGGAGATGTACGCCTGCTCAGCAGCAGCTTGTGTTTTATAAGTGATGGTCATGATGAGGTGATGGCCTCTGCACCTATTGCAATCCTCCTCTAGCTGATTGCATGTGGAACAGCAGTGGTGACATTCCCATAGCCAATTGCATGGAAACACAGTACAATATCTAGGAACATCATGTTGGTGTTTGCCCATGACAGTCGCTGTGAGTGGAACCTGGATCTGGTGTTTGGTAAACAGCATCACAGATGAAATCTGGATATTCCTCAAACAATATACACAGTGGAAAATAGCCTAAAGACAGGAGGGTGATGTGCCAGACATGACTACAGCATGTAAGTGTAGTTATGCTTCATTCAGACTACTGCCAGTTTGTGTGGTAATGGCTAGTCTTCATGTTTTAATAACTGACAAGACAGTGCTCTGTTTGTGAGGAAACCATCTGTAGGGTCATCTGTGGACTGGTCAGTGTATGTGGAACCATTTGTTTCTTGTGTTACTCACAGAACACACATCTATGAACTGCAGAAGCATAGTGTGAGGATTGCAGTCAGTACACAGTGACAGTGATTAGAGTTACTGCCATCACATCCCTGATTGGACATACGTCACATGAAACAGTGGTATGACAGTCACTGTCTGAGGTTATTACAGTGACATGCCAATAATGGGCCACTGTTCATAGCTGCAGTCACAAGTCATCTACGCTTTGGACAGATGTCATGCAGTATATATGCATGTGTTGTGCTCCCTCTGCAAATGTATGACATCTGTTGTTTTGGGTTAATGGTAATATCTATGCATGCTGTTATAAGTAATCCTGAATGTTGTTGACTATTACTAAGCTGTATCTGTGTTAAAACTGCAACACCATAGGCTGTATGGGATTGGAGGTCACGGCGGAACCACCTGCCTCACTTCAGCTGGCCATGGCACCGGGCACCAGCACGTCTGGGGCCCAGACTTGGACCTCCACCTTTTTTGGCTCTGCACCACCTTCAGGTGGAACTGCCACTGAGGATGGGGCTTGCCTCCCCGGGACCAGGTCCTGACAGGAACTTGTCAGCCATCGTATGGTCCAGGCTGTGGTGTGTAGGGAGCTCAATAAGGGGTTTTGAGGCCAACAACACCAGCTCGAGGGCAGAGTGGCACATTTAGAGGGTGAGCCTGCCCCTCCTAGACAGCCCCCAGCACAGCCACCTTTGGGTCTGTGAAGGTACAGTGGTGGCTGCCCATGGGTGGGGACTTCCATCCTACTGTTTCCGTTTGGGGGCTCATGGGCTTGTGACTGCCAAACACCCCTCCCCGTCCAAGGTGTTTCCCCCCACATGTGTCATATACCGCCCCTGTATGCTGTCTTGTCTGTCATCCTGCCCAACCTATCCTCCACGAACATACCTACTCTCCTTCCCCAACATCCCACTCTCACCTTACAAAAACAGAAACAAAAGGTTAATCTGTTTCCAGAACAACTTTTGCCCCATACATAGCTGTCCATTTCACACATGTGTCCACTGGACACATGTAACCTTTTTAATTTGCATCACAACATACTACTGTTGTCCTCACCCCTCTCTCAGGCACACAATCCTGGTATGCACATGACTCCTAAAGATTCCAGGTACATGTGATGCAGATGACCCCAGTGTACACACGACATTACCAGTCCCTCTATGGTTACCCCATTTAACTTTTTAATGATGATGATGTTGCACACAGCACCTTGCAAGAGTACTGTTCTCACATAATGATTGGACAGGAACCATTTTGTTAATGTAAATAAAATGCTCAAAGTAATGTATTTGGACAATGTACAAATGTTTGCGTTTATTAATGAGACATGTCTGTCTGAGGGAGTCTTGATATTACATAGGACAACACCACTACATAATACAGGAGTTTCTGGTGTTTTCCTTTTCATTCTTTTGTAATGCTTTGTTGTCACTTGGTTTGTTTTTGATATAGCTATGTATGTATATATATATATATATATATATATATATATATATATATATATATATATCTGGACATAAACACACACACATACATCTACATAATGAAATACATTTCCTATACTGTTGAATGACTGCTGGATGATATGTTTGTGATAACATCAGATGTCTGTATATCTGCCATGGCTTAGTGGTAAATCACATTGGCTGTGGTGTGCAGGATCCTGGTTTTGAGCTTTGCAGAGCCCGTTTATTTTGTTGCTGGGCAAAACAAGGACCGTTGAATACGGAGTCATTAAGGCACTTTTAAGAAGTTATGAGCGGGTTTGCACGGAGCTAAGCAGTGCTAACCCCTGGTTACAGTTTCTTACACTCAGTTAGCTTCTGCTTTGCTTAATCTGTGTAGGAAATGCATACCCCCACACAAATGCACTTAAACACGCTTACTGGTGCTTATATATGCTTACTACTTCTTACTTATGCTTAAACCTGCTTACTAGTGCCTTATTCATTATGACACTGACACTTCACTCCAGTTCACTTTTAATTGTTATTATGCAGGTTATACAGCAGACAGATGTCAAAATATGTTCATATAAAGATTACCAATGGAAAATGGTATGTGCTGCAGTGGGATTTGAAACGGGAATGTCTGTTCATTAGGTGGATGCTATAACCACTACACTATTGCTGTGCTGCTTCATTTGCATATATACCCATATACTCATGGATCCTAGTTCCCATTAACAAGACACTACAATAAATTAATGACTATGACTATGTAGTAACATACATGTTACACATGAGAGCTAATAATGTACGAGTTTGGTGAAATTATATTACAAATAGGACCGGTTTAGTGATTGGCATTGTGGTAGCAGGCAGATCACAGGAATGATTCCACTATTTCATAGTGAGAAAGTCCTCACATTTTATTTTTGGAGAACACCACTGACTTCGGACAAAGTACACACTTCTGCATTTTTTCAGATTTTCCCCTTCCCTCTTATGCACACCCTATTATTCTATCGACTGTCGAGGTTTGTATGGGCACTTTCATGTCATTTATGTCTGCAAAAGGAATGAATGTGTTACAGGGAATGTACTTCTACATATTGATGTGTGCATGTGTGTATGCATATATACTTATAACAAACTCGCTGACCTCCACGAGGCGGTCCAATTAGAACCAGGCCATCCAACCCTGATACGCCTGTATCCATAATTTCATACCCATGGCTCCTCCACTCCACCTGAGTTCAACATACATGCAAACCATCCATTCTCCGGTTGCTATCACAGCCATGACACACCTCCACACATTGCCCTCTCCCCAGCATTAGGGACCCTACACGTATGTTGTCCCAACCCATGTATCATCAGGCTCTCCCACCATTTGGTCCTTAAACATACCTGCCCTTGCTTGTGTAATGGTCGGAAGCCCACACCGCCTAGCAATTTTTGGGTAGTCCCACCAGGTACTACCCTGTAATTGTTTGTAAAGTAGACTTAGCAGATCGACAATGTTACTCCCACTGGTAGTATCCTGCCTGTGGTTTGAGTGGCAGTGATTTGCTCACCCCTGCCCAGCTTGATATGACATAAGCTGACAGCACTACATAATACTGGGGATGCTGTTGATTTCCTTCTCATTCTTTTTGTATGATTTATTGTCACAACGTTCATTCTTCATAAATATATATATATATTATATATCTGTACATACACATGCACATATACATTTCCCATGTTGTTGCATGACTGTGCTGGACGATATGTTTGTGATAACATCAGATTTATGTATATCTGCCACGGCTTAGTGGTAAATTACATTGGCTGTGGTGTGCAGGATCCTGGGTTTGCCCTTTGCAGAGGCCATTTATTTTGTTGCTGGCCAGAACAAGGTCCATTGGTTACAGAGTAATTAAAGCACTTTTAAGTAGTTGTAAGCTGTGTGTGCGTGTTTGCGTGACGGTAGGCTGTGCTATCTTCCAATTACAGTTTCTTAAATTCAGTTAGCTTCTACTATGCTTAATGTGTGTGGGCACTGCTTACACCCGCGCAAACACACTTAGACTTGCTTACTGGTACTTATATATGTTTACTACTGCTTAATTGTGCTTACACCTGCTTACTAGTGCCTTATTCATTATGACACTACTACTTTGATTAAATGACATTAGTTAAACATTTCATGCAGTACTCCAGTTCACATTGACATGTTAATATGTAGGTTATACAGCAAAAAGATGTATAAATATGTTCATATACACATTCCACATGGAAAATGATATGTGCTATAGTGGGACTCGAATAGTGAATGCCTGTTGGTTAGGCAGATGCTCTAACCACTACACTATTGACGTTAACGTTGATTCCACATGTTTTTTTCTATTTGGATGATTTTGATGTGTAGGCTACACTAAGCAGAGGGCAGTGACATGCAAACACACTGCGCTTCGCTTACACTTTCAATAATGAAGCAATACAAATGTAAGATAGGGACATGTGGAATCTAATTGTGATAGTTATAGGGTCAGGGGCTCAACATTCCACTACATGCTTGTGTGTTTACTACTTTGGTTTTATTTCAGTGTTCGTGGACACTCTTGTATGCTTAGCATACATTTCAGTATCCATGGACACTGAATTAATTGCTTACTATTGGAGGCGGGCTCTAATAGTGAGCATTGTAGGTTGTGCAACTGTGGGGGCATGTTTAAGCCTCCGTAGAGCACTTAAACACAGCCCCTGCACTCACACACGTTTCCTGTGCACGTTGAGGGTGCGGCAGCACGCCCTCATAAATATTCAGTTAGCTCACATATTCTCTGTGATAATTTTTGCCTGTGTTTTGCCTATGTCATATCACAATCAGAAAGATATACTACTCCATTATTATTGCAAATGTAAACATGTTTAGTCCCATTTGTTTTTGTATAATTTTTCACAATATACAGAATATTGAATATATATTTGCATTCTTTCCAAAATCCATAGGAATATTTAACCACAGAAATAGGAGAAATCTTTGAGACAATAGTGAGGGAAAACTGTTCAAGCTTCTGACATAAATCAGAAGGGCAACAGTCAGCACAGTTTGTCGAGAGAAGATTTTCCAAACATTGTACAGTTTTTTGAGTGGATTGCTTGGGAGGTAGATAAAGGAAATCCATTAGGTGTCGTATAGCTGAATGTCAGTAAATGCTTCATTGTTGTGTCTCTTAGGAAATCTTTAGGCAAGCCAAAAGAGGCAAGTTTAGCGATAAAATAGTTAGATGGCTAAAAGGGTGCTTGGATGTTAAAATATGCAACATAAGTTGTTTTGCCCACCTGGAGACAGAAAATGTCTGTGTTGGTGGGTATTGGTCTCTGCACTGCCTTTTAAATTCTATGAATTTACAATTAAAGGGACAACTGTCAGAAGAATGTATAATGTCCTGTTAAATGTCATTAAATCTGTTCTGTAACTTATGGTCATCATTGGGTCTGTGTCTGAGATAATATTTGCTTTACAAAATAAAATTAATCCTTTTAGAGATTTTCCCAAGAGAGTTGCAAATGTGAATGACAGAAGAACCTCCTTGATCAGAAACTTAAAAAAGTTGTCAGCAAGGGCTGAGAATATAGCAGTTATTATTCACTGATAAGTAATTCATAGCTTAAAGAGAACATGACCTTGATATGCATATAACTGATTATACTGCCTGTGTGGATGACAGGAAATCTATAATGCCTATGTGGACAACAGGAAAGTTATATATGGTTTTGTTGACTCAGTTGTCTACATTATATTAGAAAGTATATTGCAGTAAAATATTAAATTATTTTTTTCTTTTTTAATTAAAACCTGCAGCTAATGGACTGGATCGTTAATAAACCGAATTGTATAAGGATTGCCATTACTCTCATATATCTCATATTGTCCTCAATAAAGTTTGTACGGAGTGCTGTTTAAAAATCAATGTATCCCACCTAATAGTCTGTTGTGGCTTAAATATACCATCTATGTTCTGCATAAGGTAATAGCTATGGGTAAATATAAAATCATTTTTAGTTAAAATGCTTCCCTAAGTCAAGAAGCATTAGTCTACACTAGAAATTTATTTTTGTTGGATGAAGCTTTACTTAAGCGATATGTTTGTGATAAACACAACTCAGTTTATTTAACATTGGAAGTTAATGTGAAAGGTTTCATAGAATCTTGAGTTCAGGTAAGATACCTTATTTTGAAGTAATGCTTGAATATTGGGAATGTAATTCTTCAAAGATGACAAAAGATACCCAAACTTACTGGAATAAGTTTGATGAGCTGAGATCTGTCAATATGCCAGTAACTTTTTTCCAGAAACAACTGTACAAGGGCAACACATCTACAGAGTTTAATAACTACAGAACAGTAGTGATACTCTCCCCACCTCCAAAATATTAGAGAAGTGCATCTATATGCAGCTGATGAAATACCTAACCTGAAATAACCTGCTCTCAGTGACACAACATGGTTTTAGGATCCAGCACAGCACCACTGCTGCCCTATTATATTTTTCCAGTATAATAGACCAACATAGAAATGATGGTCTGCTTGTGTTCATCATGTCCTTAGACTTGTCAAAGGCATTTGATACTGTTTTGCACCAGCAACTGCTGATTTGGTTTTCCTCAATAAGACTTTCGCAATACTCCTTGCTGTGGTTTCTTAGTTACCGATCTGGAAAGCAACAAGCATTAAATGGCAACAAACCTGCTCATCCGTTCAACTAATTACTACAGGTGTCCCTCAGGGCTCTATCCTGGGTCCCCTCCTATTTAATATATTTATTAATGACCTACAGATGTCTACTCATCATGCTAGTTTAGTTCAGTATGCAGATGACTCGGCATTAACATGTGAGGCCTCAACAATAAATAGGCTCCAAGACATTACCCAAAAGTCTTTCTCCTCTGTAGAAATCTGGATCAAAGAATCAAACCTCCAACTCAACCTAAAGAAAACTAAGTTAATAATTTTACCTCAAAAAGTTGCCAAAATCAAAAGCAATCTTTTACCATAAAGTCAGCAAATAATACTGTCACTGAAACTGTGACTTACAGTAAACTTCTAGACATTATAATAGTTGATAGTCTTGAATATGACCAGCATACACTGCACACCAGAAATTAGGGTTCCTTTACAGGATTAATGGATTCCTTACTGATACTGCAAGAAAAACTCTAGCCACCACCTTCTTATTGCCACTATTTTATACACTGCTCCTATCCTAACAAACTTAAACAATACTCAAAGAAAGAAACTCATCTCCTGTTAAAATAAAAGAGCTAAATTTGCCACCAGTCTCCCTTATAAGACCCACTATTGTCATAGAATAAAGCAATTAAACTGGTTTTAACTGCACAACTACTTAACATATTCACAACTCACTACAGCACACAAACTCATTCATCAACCAGAAAAATGCCCTGCACTGCAAAACTTATTACTGCCCTACCGTCCAGCAAGGGACTCCACTCTAGCAACAAATTTTTATTACTTACAAATAAGTCAAATAATGTTGCAGGAGACTCACTCTACTCCCAGTATGTTGCTAAACTCTGGAATAATATCCCCACACAAATAATACTCTCAGACAAACTCAATAGTTTTAAACCACTGCTTAAACAACATCTTAACCAATCCTGGTCCTGCAAATGCTCATCTCAAGGTTAAGACTTTGTGTTCACCATATGATACTCTCCAAATACTCTTCTTAAACAGAATGCACTCAACCTCTCACTGAAATGGCAAAACAATTTTTATACATAACTGCTATCTGTACAATCCACTAAGTGGCACATGGGCTTTTTCTTTAGTAACTTCCACCTCTGTAGAATCTTAGAATGTATAACTATAACTGCTATTTGTGTATAAATG
This sequence comes from Protopterus annectens, assembly GCF_019279795.1. Classification (NCBI taxonomy): domain Eukaryota; kingdom Metazoa; phylum Chordata; order Ceratodontiformes; family Protopteridae; genus Protopterus; species Protopterus annectens. Next base: position 1,150,131,843 of record NC_056727.1, read on the forward strand.
TAAATAGAGATATAACTACTTTGTGTTTCACTGGGCTAACCCTGGAAGAATGAGCACATCTATCCATGATCATGTGGATTGGAATCTTCCACTCTCTTAATCGCTCAGTGGGGGAACAGAGACACAAAAGATCTCTCACCAAGCCATAAATGTGGTTGCCCTCATCCTGGGTGTACAGGAGAGAACACTTTCACAGGGAAGATGTAGTAACTCCTGCAGTAATGTGGTGGCTTGGACTATAGTCCAGAGCAGGGATAGGGTGCATTCCAAATATTCCCTCATTTTTAATGGCAGAAAATACACAATCCAGTGCTGAAGCTGCCTTTATGATGGCCTTTCATAACTGGGTCTCACCCTCACTGCAGATTATCCAAGACAGGAGAGCAAACAGTTTGGCTGATAGGGTGGTGAGGTCTGCTGTTTGGCAGCAAAAAACAAAAACATACAGAGAGAATACAAGTAAATGCACCTTCTTTATGAAAAAGCTAACTGATCCTCAATTGATGAGAACATTAATGCTATTTATCCAGGCAATGGCTTCTGATTTACCATTTGAATTACAAATATCCCATTAACCAATAGAAAGCAAAGAGGTAACTAGCCATACAATTAATCAGTGTTATTGGCTCAACTGTTTACATAACTGCATGACATACCCTTAAATAATAATATTTGCTCTTCTGTTGTATTACCTTAGTTTTGCATCTTTTTATTTTGTTATTCACACTCATTCATCCAGGTATCCATGCACAGTTCAAGACCAATAACCCACATTTGAACCTGATTTTATTCTGTCAAAGTGTTCACTGGCTAAAGGGCAATGCAGTTATCTTGCATGCACTTGAAACTGACATTCTCAGTTTCCAAATGGATCATGAAGTTATCTTTACTACTTTTCATACTATGTTAGACTCTTGTACCATCGTCTGCTGAAATTCTATAAGTATTTCCCTAATATCTGCAGTCACCTCATCTGACTTCAGTTTGTTCCATTCCTGCCCACCTTCCCCTCACCTAGACATAAACCACTTTTCCATTCTTTAGTAAGTAACAGTTGATTCAATATTTTAGGATGATATTTTAATGCTTTGTATTCTCCAACCTTCCAGTTACTCAGTTTTGAGCTCAACGTTGTTGTATTCCTCTATATGTGACAGAAATATGCATCTGTACATATTGTACCTACGTCAATCTGGCAAGGCACAAAAATAAATGCAGTCCTAAAGGCCTTCTCTTATAGCTCCTTAGATTCATAGGTAAGCACTATGCTAGCTACCCTTGTGGCACATTTAAGTCTAGCCAGTTTCCCTTTATGTGCCCAAAACTACCCATCCCATTTGGTTATAGACTAACCTTACCCGTCCATGGGTCATTAATTATATATTATCCATAATGAGAATACTGGGATCATAGCATTGATAATTTGAGGGGATCCATGCAAGGGATAAAGCATTTAGAAACTGCCTCTATCCATTAGCAATTTAGGGGGCAGTCCTGGGGTAAATTATCTGTTTCCCATCTATCTAAGTTGCACAGGAACATAGACAGGGCTGAGCTTTGTTTTATGTGAATCCGTTCCAGAGCAGTGGTATCCTATGTGAGATACGCCTTTCCCTCCAAACCGTTCAGTTGATGTTGCAGAAGAGGTTTTAGATCACTAGACTGAGTATTTCTAATGTCAATTGACTTGCTGATGTGCAGTATATACATTAGTGATAGGTTGGAGGATGTTTTGTACTTCCCACACAGGTCACCTCTTAGCAGTCTATAGGATACAGAGTATAGTGACAGGGTTTTGAGTTGGTCCATGTAGGACATGATGTTTAGGCCTTGTATCATTTTAATAAGGTATGTCTGTGGGTGCTCTAGTTGTTGCATGTGTCTGGACAGATACATGCCAAAATGGACGTTATATTCAATGACTGGCCTAATAAGGGCTAAGTAAAGGGGGCCAATGGCATTCTCTAGATCTATTCACAATCCCATTGTTTATAAGCTGTGCAATATAGAAGAACTTTTGTACATATGTTTTTGTCCAAAGTTAGGTCACTTTCAACATATGTCCCCAAATTCTGAAAAACTAGGCCAGCTCTTAGGGCTTATTGTCAATGTGGTAGTTCCCTGAGTAGATGACTTCCCAAAGAATGCACTAATGCATTTTTTGGAGTTTATTTTCAGTCCATGATCTGGCAACAGTTATTTATTTGAGAAAAACCTTCCTGCAGGATGACTAAGTCATTTGGGGGTTCAATGATTGCTCCTAGCTTGCAGCCATCTTCAAACTATGTCAGCCAGAGCCCTTTGGTATTGGCTTTTATTTCAGAAAATTAGACGCCAAACAGGAGAGTTTCCAGCACAGAACACTGAGGCACTCCACTGGTGGCTACTTTCTTTATGAATGTAACTTTCCCTGTTTCGATTGTGTGTGTCCTATCTGTGAGCCAGTTGGCAATCCAGCAGGTGACACGGGGGGTTATTCACAGTTTATTTAGCTTTTCTACTATGTCTGAGCTAGTAATTGTGTAAAAGGCTTTGGCGGGTTCTAGGTATGTGGTGTGTACCAATTATTTTCTTCATCCATTGCTTCAGTAACCTTTTCAAAAAATCCACCAGATTAAGTAAGCATGAACTGCACCTGACAAATCCAAACTGAGACTTACCAGAATGAGAAACCCCCCTCCTACCATAAATGAATCTAATGTAAGTTTAAACTTTTCATTAGATTTTGCTTCCCTACTAGAAGGTGGTATCTTCAAAGAGATGCAGATAAGAAAGAGTTGATACAGTCTGTGATACAAGCCCTGAAGTCTTTCAGTTCACTTAGTCTGGAATCTTTATACCTTCTTCAAATGCAGTTAGTAAATGACTAGGAAGGTAAACATAATTTAGACTGTTTAGGCTGTGTTTGAAAATACTTTTTATACCTGTGTTTAGAGCAGTAGCTTTGAGGTATTGCTACTGAAATGGGGCTCCTCCAGAGGAATTTGATTATTGAAGGTCTTATCTACATTTTTCTAAATTTAAAATATGTGAATGGGTATGTTAATATCTATTTTTATTATGGATTCAGTAGGGGAGTATTATAGCTTCTATGCTTTTAAGTTGTTATAATGTAGAGTTGTTAAATTTTAGAATTATATATATATATATATATATATATATATATATATATATATATATATATATATATAAAATATAGTTAATTTGGGGTTGATTAGCCTCTAGATTTTTTAGTATGTATTTCTTTTGCACTTTTTGTGAGTTTCTATGGAGATAGATAACTCTGGAAATTATTTTTTTACAGCCTTGACCCTCTGGCTTCCCTGAAAACCCCACTGCATCAGTTCTTCCTGTTGTCCGGCCTGGCACCCCACATTGCCTCTTAGATGTTCTCCCAGTCCAGAATGAATACCATTCAGCATCATCTTATGTCTATGAAGTAGAAATGGGAGACTGTCACCACTAGACTATCATTATGCCCCTCTCAGATTTGTTAGGTATGAACCAAACACTTCCTCTAGCTGCTGCAGTACAGCCATTTGGAATCATATGCTTCATCACTGTGATGTTTTCTAACTACAGCACTGCATGCTCATTAGAAGGTCATTAGCCCCAGACTCCTGGGCAATGACATCACTTCTGATCACATCTTGGTAGCAACCTCCGCAGTGGATTCATACCTGGGTGCAAACTGGGCACAGTGTAAAAATCTAAATGAGTCATCATCTGTACATTGAATCAAATATTTGCCTGAAAACCTTGACAAATGTGGAGATCCTCTGGTCCCACCCAGCATACATGAAGGTCCCTTTTTCTATTGCATTTGCTAACTATTCCCTGCTAACTATCAGGACCTATGTTAGACAAAGAACAAACGTATGAGAAGGTAAACAAATTTGATATGTATAAAGCATATACCAAAATAGACTGGTTACTCTACGAATACTGGATGGAAGGAATAATAGATAAAAGTGAATATGAGTATCTATTAGTAGAACATCCAGTAGTACCATCTATTTTTGGGATACCCAAAACACATAAAAGTATTATAGACCCACCATTCAGACCCATAGTCTCAGCTAAAGTTTCTAAATTAGAACCGATAGCTAAATATGTTGATTATCATTGCAAGACTACATTGGAACATTTTCCACACATTATTAAGGATTCTTGGGACTGTTTGGACAAGTTAAGAGAATTCAACAACCTTGGTTACAAAGATGATTTTTTTATGGTAACAGTGGATGTAATAGATTTATTTTCAGTGATCCCCCACAAGGAAGGGTTGGAGATGTTTGAGAAACTTATCCATAATTATAGCAAGCACCACACAGTGAAGAAAAGATTACTTATAGACATGATGGAAATGGTGCTCAACAACAACTACTTTTACATGGAGGGGGATTTTTACAAACAGCTTACTGGAGTAGCAATGGGGGCCAGATGTGCCCCCATTTATGCAAATCTAGTTTTGGCACGGTGGGAGAAGGACATAGTTTTTCCATCTACATTTTGGAAAAAGATATTGTTCTATGTCAGGTAACTAGACGATATACTTGTGTTTTGGAAAGGGACAAAGAACGAAATTACAGACTTTATGAACTATCTCAATACTTCGACAAGTTTTTTGAGATTTACAACAAAGATACACAAAGAGAACTGTGATTATCTAGACATAAGGTTATACCTCAAGGACAACATAGTAGAATCCAACATACATCGTAAGGAGACACACTCCAATTCATATCTACACTATACTAGTTGTCACCCATATTTTCAGAAAAAGAATTTGGTGAAAGGCCAAATGATAAGATTGTCACGTATCATCAGTGACGACACAAACTTTGTAAAGGAAATGAAGACTATAGAACAGATGTTTATTGATAGGGATTATCTCTTAGATTTCATTAATACAATTAAAGATGAAGTGGTGAATAAGAGAAAGAATACTTTTAAACCTATTATCAAACATGGGTTACTGAAAGACAACAACAGTAACAAGGCTACAGACAAAATTGTTGGGTTTAATGATAGATTTATTTTACCATTCAACCAAGTATCTAACACCATAATAAGGGTATTACACGACACTTGGTCATGTGTTTTTTCTAACAACCTTGAATTCAATGAAATCATAGGTGGTAACCCCAAGATCACCTACAGTAGAGGAAAAAACTTAAAAGGAATCATTGAAAGTAGTCAACATATCAAAACATTATGTATATCTAAAATGAGTAAGTGTGGGTTATGCAGAAGTTGTAAATTTATTAATGATGGTCCTTACACAATGGTTCAGGGATATGGTAGGTCAATTCAATGCCCCGGTTATGTTAATTGTAACACTAAAAGAGTTATCTATTTAGCAACATGTATTTCCTGTGCAGCTTATTACGTGGGAAAAACAAATAGAAGGTTAAGAGACCGAATATTAGAACATAACAGGGACATTAGAAACAAAAAGACAACTAACGCTCTATATGTCCACAATACTAAATGTGAGCAATTTAAGAGATTTGTATTTTTTGTTATAGACCGTATTCCTAATCAGAATGGAAAAGGAGGTGATTATGACAATTTGCTTTTGACTAAAGAATGTTTGTGGCAGCTTAGGCTAAATGCAGATACATTACCTGGTCTGAACGGGTCTATCTCTATTTCAAGTATTCTAAAATGGAGATCTCTTTGTATATAACTCAATACACAATGTATTGTTCCCTTCATACAAACAGTACATTATGTACAAAGAACAACTGTTGCATACAGTTAAAAATGTTTTTAATATGTTTATAAGTCTAGTGTGACACAAGTAGTTAACATACATTCACTATATATTCATTAAACATCTATATATATTTTAGGTCCAAACTGTAAATACATTATATACTATATACATAACTTTTACAATTTTTATTCATACTTGTATCAATTTTCATCAATACATCTACATAGGTTCAAATGTATTTTTTAACTAATTTTTATATATATAATTTATTCATATTTAAATGTATTTATATTTTTATTTACTTAACAAGTATCATATTTTATTATAAATACAAATACACTTTTTTTAGGAAATTGTATTAAGCTATAGTAAATTAAGTTGATTATTTTAAAGTTCATAGATAGGTTTTAAATGGGTAGAGTTTTGTGTGACAGATTTACTTACTAAAGTCAAGATTAAGTATCTAATTAATCCAACAATTTTTGCAATTAGGTATGTTGATTAGAGCAATTGGCAACAATTTAAACTGCAGCACTAAAGAACAGCTTTGTACTCTGAAGATGCCGTACCAACAGAGGGGTGAAAGCGCTTAGTATATATATTATCTATGTCTTTTTTTATGTATTTTTCTATCGTCAGTTTGTCGTGTTACAACAGTGGTGAATAAAGTGGATTATCATACTTCGTGGAGCCTGTTTCAAGTTTTACAGATTGTTCCATTCCTGCCCACCTTCCCCTCACCTAGACATAAACCACTTTTCCATTCTTTAGTAAGTAACAGTTGATTCAATATTTTAGGATGATATTTTAATGCTTTGTATTCTCCAACCTTCCAGTTACTCAGTTTTGAGCTCAACGTTGTTGTATTCCTCTATATGTGACAGAAATATGCATCTGTACATATTGTACCTACGTCAATCTGGCAAGGCACAAAAATAAATGCAGTCCTAAAGGCCTTCTCTTATAGCTCCTTAGATTCATAGGTAAGCACTATGCTAGCTACCCTTGTGGCACATTTAAGTCTAGCCAGTTTCTCTTTATGTGCCCAAAACTACCCATCCCATTTGGTTATAGACTAACCTTACCCGTCCATGGGTCATTAATTATATATTATCCATAATGAGAATACTGGGATCATAGCATTGATAATTTGAGGGGATCTATGCAAGGAATAAAGCATTTAGAAACTGCCTCTATCCATTAGCAATTTAGGGGGCAGTCCTGGGGTAAATTATCTGTTTCCCATCTATCTAAGTTGCACAGGAACATAGACAGGGCTGAGCTTTGTTTTATGTGAATCCATTCCAGACCAGTGGTATCCTATGTGAGATACACCTTTCCCTCCAAACCGTTCAGTTGATGTTGCAGAAGAGGTTTTAGATCACTAGACTGAGTATTTCTAATGTCAATTGACTTGCTGATGTGCAGTATATACATTAGTGATAGGTTGGAGGATGTTTTGTACTTCCCACACAGGTCACCTCTTAGCAGTCTATAGGATACAGAGTATAGTGACAGGGTTTTGAGTTGGTCCATGTAGGACATGATGTTTAGGCCTTGTATCATTTTAATAAGGTATGTCTGTGGGTGCTCTAGTTGTTGCATGTGTCTGGACAGATACATGCCAAAATGGACGTTATATTCAATGACTGGCCTAATAAGGGCTAAGTAAAGGGGGCCAATGGCATTCTCTAGATCTATTCACAATCCCATTGTTTATAAGCTGTGCAATATAGAAGGACTTTTGTACATATGTTTTTGTCCAAAGTTAGGTCACTTTCAACATATGTTCCCAAATTCTGAAAAACTAGGCCAGCTCTTAGGGCTTATTGTCAATGTGGTAGTTCCCTGAGTAGATGACTTCCCAAAGAATGTACTAATGCATTTTTTGGAGTTTATTTTCAGTCCATGATCTGGCAACAGTTATTTATTTAAGAAAAACCTTCCTGCAGGATGACTAAGTCATTTGGGGGTTCAATGATTGCTCCTAGCTTGCAGCCATCTTCAAACTATGTCAGCCAGAGCCCTTTGGTATTGGCTTTTATTTCAGAAAATTAGACGCCAAACAGGAGAGTTTCCAGCACAGAACACTGAGGCACTCCACTGGTGGCTACTTTCTTTATGAATGTAACTTTCCCTATTTCGATTGTGTGTGTCCTATCTGTGAGCCAGTTGGCAATCCAGCAGGTGACACAGGGGGTTATTCACAGTTTATTTAGCTTTTCTACTATGTCTGAGTTAGTAATTGTGTAAAAGGCTTTGGCGGGTTCTAGGTATGTGGTGTGTACCAATTATTTTCTTCATCCATTGCTTCAGTAACCTTTTCAAAAAATCCACCAGATTAAGTCAGCATGAACTGCACCTGACAAATCCAAACTGAGACTTACCAGAATGAGAACCCCCCCTCCTACCATAAATGAATCTAATGTAAGTTTAAACTTTTCATTAGATTTTGCTTCCCTACTAGAAGGTGGTATCTTCAAAGAGATGCAGATAAGAAAGAGTTGATACAGTCTGTGATACAAGCCCTGAAGTCTTTCAGTTCACTTAGTCTGGAATCTTTATACCTTCTTCAAATGCAGTTAGTAAATGACTAGGAAGGTAAACATAATTTAGACTGTTTAGGCTGTGTTTGAAAATACTTTTTATACCTGTGTTTAGAGCAGTAGCTTTGAGGTATTGCTACTGAAATGGGGCTCCTCCAGAGGAATTTGATTATTGAAGGTCTTATCTACATTTTTCTAAATTTAAAATATGTGAATGGGTATGTTAATATCTATTTTTATTATGGATTCAGTAGGGGAGTATTATAGCTTCTATGCTTTTAAGTTGTTATAATGTAGAGTTGTTAAATTTTAGAATTTTATATATATATATATATATATATATATATATATATATATATATATATATATATATATATATATATAGTTAATTTGGGGTTGATTAGCCTCTAGATTTTTTAGTATGTATTTCTTTTGCACTTTTTGTGAGTTTCTATGGAGATAGATAACTCTGGAAATTATTTTTTTACAGCCTTGACCCTCTGGCTTCCCTGAAAACTCCACTGCATCAGTTCTTCCTGTTGTCCGGCCTGGCACCCCACATTGCCTCTTAGATGTTCTCCCAGTCCAGAATGAATACCATTCAGCATCATCTTATGTCTATGAAGTAGAAATGGGAGACTGTCACCACTAGACTATCATTATGCCCTCTCAGATTTGTTAGGTATGAACCAAACACTTCCTCTAGCTGCTGCAGTACAGCCATTTGGAATCATATGCTTCATCACTGTGATGTTTTCTAACTACAGCACTGCATGCTCATTAGAAGGTCATTAGCCCCAGACTCCTGGGCAATGACATCACTTCTGATCACATCTTGGTAGCAACCTCCGCAGTGGATTCATACCTGGGTGCAAACTGGGCACAGTGTAAAAATCTAAATGAGTCATCATCTGTACATTGAATCAAATATTTGCCTGAAAACCTTGACAAATGTGGAGATCCTCTGGTCCCAACCAGCATACATGAAGGTCCCTTTTTCTATTGCATTTGCTAACTATTCTCTGCTAACTATCAGGACCCCCCCTTCCTCAAGACGTGTCACACAGCTAGTTTGGTCTCTAATTCCATCGCCTGGTGGCTGACATGAACATCTCCATCACCATGGCAGCATTGCAAACTCTGCCCTAGTATATTCTTGCACCTCCATAATAAAGGCTACTGTCACCAGGAGGACACAAAATGCACATCCTCTGATCCTGTGACCATTGTTGTCAAGCAAGCCTCCAGAAGCAATTGTACCAAATATAACCATCATACCCACCCCCCCAAGGACAGGCAAGCCAATGTTCATTATTGACTCCCACCCTCCTTGCCTGGTTCTCCTAGAGCCAGACCCACTAGACAAACCTGGGTTCCCTGGGTCATAATAAGGGCTTCATCCTTCTAGTCCAATAAGACAGGCAAGGACACTTTTTTTACTTTATTTAATCTCTTCCTAAAAACAAAACAAGAAAAAAAATCTTTAGTCCAACTATAAATGTCAGCACAATAATATTTCAAATTATATTTAATGGAGGTGAAAAATATATTAAAGAGATTAGACCTGGTAAACAGACCCTAAAAAACTATGACGAGATGCTCAGGATATTATTCAGGAGGTCGGTTTTGAAAGTGCTGTTATTTTGCCTTTGGGCCTGGATCACACCAGAAAAGCTTCCTCAGACCATTGCATCTACCTGGTTAACAAATGTAATAAACAAATACTTAAATAAATACATTCCAACTTGAAAGAAGGATTAATAAGGAAAATGCCTGTATCTAGAGACTTTAGAAGTAGTGGAGAAAAAAGGGAGAGGAGAAGTCAATGGAAACTGATACAAAATATGAAACTGAGTGCAGATTTTCAGAAAAGGGCAAGAAGAGTTAAGGAAGCATATTTAACTGAGCAGTCCAGGAAGATGACAATAGGATGGGAAAGACAAGATGCCTTTAGGAAAACTGGGAATATTAAAGAAAACATCCAGGTAAAATGGGCTTGATAAAAGACAAAGATGGGAGAAATCTAATACACAACAAACACCTTCAGTCCACCAACCACCGATAACTTCAAAAAACATTCCAAAAAAAGATTCCAGCTGATATTAAAAACACTGCAGATTTTTGTGACAGTGTTAGAGGGATTGTGAGGCAAGATAATTATTATTGGGTCACTGGAGATGATGGTTCTTTATATACTAGCATTAAAAAAGATGGTGTTTGGAAGCCATTCATTATATGTTGGGAGAAGGCCCACATACCTCTTTTCTTATCAAAATCTTAGAGCTCTGCCTTACACATAATTATTTTTGTTTTGGCAAAGAGTTTTTTTTTTTGCAAAGAGAAGGAGCTGCAATGGGAGCACCTTTTGTCACCTCTTATGCTATAATTTTCATGGATGAATTTGAAAGAAAATGTATATATCCCACAGAATTATTTTCTAAACATGTTATCATATACATACATTTCATAGATAATTTGATTTTTATTTGCAAAGGAAATAAATTGCAATTTGGGGAATTTTTAGATCAGTTAAACAATAATGTTTTTTTGGTTTGAAATTTACACGTAGTAAACAGGCATTCAATTCAATTGTTTTTGGATGTGGAGTTACATGTAGGCAAGGATGGTTATGTGCATTACAAACCTTATAAAAAAGTCACAGCAGTGAACAACTGTTTGCATGCTAGCAGCATGCATCCCCCCATTTAATCAGTTATTTACCTTATGGTGAATTTAAACACATTTTCACCACTGTTTCAGAAGTTGATCTCATAGATAGAAACCTAGCCGATGTAAGAGAGAGATTACAAGCTTGTAGTTGTTTTTCAGATATTTTAGACAAAGCCAGGATAGAAAATGGGCAAAAGTGTCAGAAAAGGGAACACAACATTTTAGGAGAATGAGCAATATGAATATGATGACAGACTAGAAGAACATGGTGATAAGATTAATTTTGTTACCAAGTATTCTCCCTTTTCTGATACTTTAAGAAATTTGGTTAATGATCTCTGCCGAGACGTCAATCAAGATAACGCATCTTTAACTTCCATTCCTAAGTCAAAGTACGATTAATGTTCATGAAATTAGTATTGTTCCATTCTTTGATATCAGCTAAAAGTGCTCTTCACAGTACTCGCAATATGCCCAGCAATGACACCTTCTGCAATTCGTATGGAGTTACATGTATTGGCAGCATATCTGAATATGATTGTAGACTCTTTTTTTTTATAAGACCCATTGCTCCTACTACTATTGGAACTATCTGAATATCTTTCTTCCACATTGCTCTCATTTCTGCTTGCAAATCCTGATATTTTATAACTTTTGTATCTTTCTGCATGCAGGATAATGTAGTGACTGGGTGTGGCAATTTAAATGATCAATCCTACTTTTATCTTCTTTTCTTGGACCACTATATCCAGTTTTCTATCACCTATCTTTTGAACTGTTGGTAATGTTTGCACAATCCTCAGTGTAACAGTCTTGCCACATTATTACGCATTTCAGTATGCAGTCCTTCTGTCATTAGTATGTTACAACCAGCAATGAGGTGTGCAACTGTTTCCAATTCTGTTCTGCAAAACCTACATTTGTCTGTTTCTCCCACATGTTCAATGGACTTTGTAAACCAATGGGTACATAGCTCACTGTCTTGTGGTGCCATTATTAACCTTTCATCTCTTGGTTTGAATTTGTCTCTCCATAACCATTCCTGCATTCGTTCCTGATCAACATGAGGTTCTTCCAGAAGTTTTCAATACTTACAACTATATTTATGCATTTTCCACATCTCTTGCCTTCTCTTCTGGTCCTTCTCCTTATATTCTTTCTTTTGTTTTTTTTGGCACATTCAGTTTCTGCCTGAATTTTGTCTACTTCTGGTTTGATTTCCATTCCAGCTTGACGCTGATATGCTTCTGTCGATTAAGCAGAGAAGTCATCTTAGATTTATTCTCCTCATGTTTCAAAACTTTCACTATGTTTGGGTCTTGTGAGGTCAGCAGATATGTGTGGAGTCCCACAATTGCAAATCTATACATGTAATCAATTTCAAGGAGGCCCATCCCTTCTTCAGAATGGGGAACATATAAACTTAGTATGCCCTAATTTTTATAAATCATTTGGTGAGCATGAAGCATCCATTCTTGTTTTCCGATCTAATGTATCCAACATGTTTTAGGGCCAATCAATCACTCCAAAACTGTGTGTTAGGACAGGAAGAGCAAATTGATTTACAGCTTGGATTTTGTTCCTAGATGTCAGTGCTATTTTCAGGATTAGTTTAAGTCTTTTGAAATATTCCTTACTAACTTTTATTTGCATTTGTTCATGTTTTATTGTTGATCCTTCATCATTTTCCAAATATTTATACATTCCTTCTTGCTCAAGTTCTTTTATATCACATTCTTGTCCCAAACTGATGTTTTCCTGGTGTTGCAGTTTTGCTGCTTTAAATGTTGCTTTCGCACATTTATCAAGACCAAATGACATTCTTATAACATCTGAAAAAGTTTTGAGAACTTGCAGCTGTGCTTTCAGTTCCTCATCTGATAAGCTATACAGTTTTAAATCATTGACAGAGAAGTCTTTACACTTTGTTGTTTTGTAGGAGCTAAGTTATAGCCATGGCCTAGGTTGTTAAGTAGACAGCTTAATGCATTAAGAGCAAGGAAGAATCACTGCAGTGACAAAGAATCACCCTGGAATATCCCCCTTTGAATTTTTATTCCTGGAATAATAATTTATCCTTTATTATGGCTTAATTGCAAAGTGGCACAAGTAACACTCGCTCTAGGGATCTTAACCTAGCCTGTGACATTACCAGAACATGCTGGAGATGCCTGGGATGCCTTCTAAATAACATGAAACATAACCTATCAGGGCCTCTGGAATTACTGTTTAGCTGTAGCCTCTGAACAGGCTTCATGCCTCATAAATGGAGAAAGGCAACAATCATCCCTCTGCACAAAGATAGGCCATCTACAGACCCTGGATACTACAGACTCATAAGTCTCACTAGTCTTATATGTAAAACCATGGAAAGAATTATCATGGAGATGATCAATAGAGATATTGTAAACCTCCAGACACTTAACCCAATCCAGTTTGGTTTCATCAAGGGCAGATCATGCCTACTTAACCTGGTGGACTTCTTCAAGAAGGTCACCAAAGCAATGGATGAGGGCAAAGTCGTTCAAACTGCCTACCTTGACCTGACCAAGGTATTTGACACAATACCTCACTCGGGTATTGTTGACAAACTCAAGAGGCTAGGTACAAACCTGTATGTCACCCGGTGGATAGCCAACTGACTCACAGACAGGACCCAGGAAGTTAGAATTGGGGAGTCCACCTCTACAAAGAGACCAGCCACAAGGGAAGTCCCTCAGGGATCAGTCCTTGGACCACTTTTTTTTGTATTTACTTCTCAGAAGTCAAGACCAATGTCAGTGGTCTCTGGCTGACTAAATTTGCAGATGATTGCAAATTAGGAGCGGTCATTGAATCTCATACTGACACAAGTGTCCTCCAAGAGGGGCTGTCACAGACAAACAACTGGTGTCAGAGCCATGGACTAAAACTAAATACCATGAAGTGCATAATAGTATCTTTTGGGAAGTCATCTGTCCCTGCTAACTATCATATTGACAACACACCCCTTACAGTTGATCCAGTAGTCAGGGACTTAGGGACACACATAGATAGTAATCTAGCCCTTGATCATCACGTGTCTACAGTGGTGAAGAAATTATTCTAAGTTGCGCAACTTATAAACAAAGGTATGGCATCTAAATCCAAGGAAGTCATTGTTCCACTGTATTCGGCATTCATCAGGCCTGTCATTGAGTACAATGCCCCCTTTGGTATGTACTTAATCAGGCATAGCCAACAACTGGAATGTCCACAGAGGTTCCTCACTAAAACAATACAGGGTGCAAGTAATATGTCCTATGCAGGCTGCCTCAAGGCCCTATCCCTGCATTCTGTCTCCTACAAGCTATGAGATCTATGCCTGGCATACATGGCATTGTCAGACCCAACTCTAACGGACCTGCTGCATATCCACAAAAGAAACAGCACCAGAATTACCCGTTCTAAAGACTTAAACCTTGCCTGTGATATAAATAGGACCTGCTGGAGAGATAGGTATGTATCCTAGAGACAACCCCGTCTATGGAACAGGCTCCCCATCCATGTGAAGCAGAGTTCCACCCTAACCCAATTCAGGTGCAAGTTGGACAATTGGATGAGAAACTTGAAATTCATCCCTGGTTTGACACCTATATCTCTAATAGAAGGTAACCTGTAAATGGTTCATCTACTAGGCCCATGCTTACACTTATCAAGGGTATCAGAACTTGTCAGAGATTTGGGATGCATGGCTAGGCTTAAAAATGCCCTTGTGGTTGTTAGCCTAGTAAACGCCTATGAACCTATGAGAGACAAATATATCTCCCAGAGACTGGCACTCCTCTGGAACAAACTACATACAAGCAAAGCAGAAATACATATTTTGCTGGACCTCACTTACTTTTTATTTTACCCAGTAAGTGGTGAGAAATTAATCTTTGGTGTCTCTGTCTGCTCTAAAACAAGCCTCTACATCTGGAAATTCTCACAGCATAGGAGTGTTATACATATCTGCTGACTTCATAAGACCCCAAACGTAGTGAAAGTTTTTGTAGTCCATTTGGGGCTACAGAAAAGTATTTGATATATGCTGTGAGAATTGACAGACGTAGAGGCTTATTTTAGAGGAGACAGAGACACCAAAGATTAAGTTCTCACCATTTGCTGGGTAAAAGAAAAAGTGAGTTCCAACAAAATATTTAATTCTGCTTTGCTTGTATGCATAAAGAGAAACAGCAGTTACAGCTAAACACAGTATATTTGACTGCTGCAAGGTTGAGAAAGGAGTGTGACAAGTCAGTATACTGTCAGCCTTCCTGTTTAATTTATATGGTGAGTATATGATGTGAAATGCTTGAGTAGATGAATCAGATACTGGAATCAAAATTACCATGGCAATGTGAATATGAATGAGACAAAGAGCTAAGAACCAGTTGATGAAGGTTAAAGTAAAAAGCAGAGAGGCTGGCTTGCCATTTAATATAAAAAAATAGCAAACTAAACTTATGATACTTGCCCCATTAATTATTTACAAACAGATGGGGAAAATTGGAGGTAGTGTCAAATTTTATTTTTATTGGCCTCAAATATCTCTGAAGAAATTGATTGCTGTTATGACATTTTAGGGTGCGTCCATCTTGAAAGAAAAGCTATAACAAATCTGTTTAAGGTTTTATGATTAAAGACATCAGATTGTTACCAAAGGTCATTACAGTCAAAGCTTTTATTTTCCCTGCAATAGCATATGGCTATGAGAGTTGGACTATAAGTAAAGCTGTATGATGGTAAACAACTGCAAAATTATCAAATCAGTCAAGATTTTGGGAAGTAAACTCAGACTGTTCCCTGTAAGGTTTGTTGATGAAACTAAAACTGAAATACTTCGATCAAATAGGTTCATAGGAGGTTACAAGGCTAATGGCTCTAGAGCCCTTACAAGCTTAGCCATGTTAATCCCAAATTGCCTAATCTGTCCTTATTAAGTGAATGTATTTTTCAGAGCTCATCTATGGTCAACACTGACTCCCCCTCCAGTCCATGTGGGACATGGGTGCCACCCACAGGGTGAATTTGTGGTCTCCCATCCATTTGTCTAGGCTGCAATTGAATAGGGGCAGTAAGGAGCTCTGCTTCACATGAATTGATAGTTTGTTCCAGAGGAATGCCAGTCTCTGGGAGATATATTTGTCTCACCAGGATGTTCTGTTAATGCCACAGGCTAGGTTAAGATCCCTAGAAAGAGTGTTACTTGTGCCATTAGATTTGTGTATGTGATGCATATCCATCAAGGCAGGATCGCAGACTGCCCTGTAGGCCAGGCACAAGTCCCTCTCAGAAGCCTATATGATACAGAGTAAAGACAGGGCTTTTACTCTATCCACATACATCATGGTTTGGAGGTCCTGTATTTTCTTGGTGAGGAATCTCTGTGGTCTCTGCAGCTGCTGCAGGTGTCTGTTGAGGTACATTGAAAAGGGGGCATTGTACTTTATTATCATATAATCAGCATGTACTCTATTATCTGTCTCCTCTAAAAGCAGCCTCTGCATCTGGCAATTCTCACAGCATATATTGCTGGTCTGATGAGGGTTGAGTACAGTCGGGCGATAACATCCTTAGACCTGGATGCGATGCCCTTACTTATGATGTGCTCAATGTAGAATGCTTTCCTTACCACAGAGGAAATTTGGTGGTTGAAGTTCAGATTTCTATCTACCTGTGTTCCTAGGTCTTGCATCACTGGGTTTGAGCTTAAGGGGGGTGTTGTCAATACTGTAGTTAGTGGGGAATTCTACTTTACCAAAAGGAATAATAATGCACTTGTTTGCATTTAGTTTTAGAACATGGCTTTGGCACCAGTCATTTGTCTGTGTTAGGCCTTCATATAGTATTTTAACATCTTTGGGGGGACTCAATGATTGCACCCAATTTGCAATCATCAGTGAACTTGTTAAGACAAAGGCTGTCTAATTTAGCCTGGTCTTCCAAGAAATAGATTCCAAACAGTAAAGGACCCAGCACAGAAGCTTGTGGTATGCCATTGGTGATGGGTCTCCTGGTAGGGGTGGAATCACAAACTTTGACAGTATATGTTCTGTCGGTGAGACAATTGGCTACCAGTCTAGTGATGTGAGGGTTAATCCCTAATTGAGAGAGGTTTTCAATGATACCTGAGAGGGTCATTGTGTTAAAAGCTTTGGCTAGGTCAAGATTGGTGGTATGCTCTTGTATTACCTTCGTCCAGGGCTTTGGTGACATTCTAGAAGAAGTTCACCAAGTTTAATAAGCATGATCTGTCCTTAACAAAGCCAAATCGGGTTGGGTCTAGGGTTTGAAGGTCACCTATATCATTGTTGATAAGGTCCATGATGATTCTTTCTATGGCCTTGCAGATGAGACTGGTTAGACTTATAGGTCTGTAGTTCCTAGAGTCTTTTGATTGCCCCCCCCCTTTATGCAAGGGGGTTACTGTTGCTGTTTTCCCCTCTGCTGGAACAAAGCCAGATTTTAGACAATGGTTAAAATACCACTAAGTGGGTTTGCTAGGTCCTGTTTTAGATTGCTTAATCAGCATCCTGGGATGTAATATGGTCCCATTAAGCCTATAGTTTTGACCTTGGAGAGCACCGATAAGACCTGATCTCAAGAGATACTAGGCAGAGGACTGGTGTCAGATATGCTTTGGGGTATGGACGGTGTTGCCAGGGTGTGAAGTTTGCACCAAATCTGTAAGCTAGCAGCTTGGTGATTTCCTACTGTGCAGTATGAGTGGTATCATCTATTACCAGTTCTGCACAAAGTTGGGAATTCCCTTTAAAGTTTCAGATGTCATTAAAGAATCTTCTTTTTTTTTTGGTTGCTCCTGTTAGAGGTCACCACACCAGATCATTTTTTCTATTTCTTCCTGTCCTCTGCATCCTGATCTGTCACACTAACCACATGCATGCCCTCTCTCACCACATCAGTAAACCTTATCTTAGGCCTTCCTCTTTTCCTCTTACCTGGCAGCTCCAGCCTTAGCATCCTTCTCTCAATATATCCAGCATCCCTCCTCAGCACATGTCCAAACCAATGCAATCTCACCTCTCTGGCTTTGTCTCCAAACCATCCAACCTGAGCTGACTCTCTACTATACTCATTTCTAATCCTGTCCATCCTTGTCGCACCCACTGCAAATCTTAACATATTTAACTCTGCCACCTCCAGCTCTGACTTCTGTCTTTTCATCAGTGTCACCATCTCCAACCCATAAAACATAGCTGGTCTCATTACCATCTTGTAGACCTTCCCTTTCAATTCACTCCTGACACTCTTCCCCAACCACTCCATACTGCCTGTAATCTCTTCTTCACCTCTCTTCCACACTCACCATTACTCTGAACTGCTGATCCTAAGTATTTAAACTCATCCACTTTTACCAACTCTACTCCCTGCATCCTCGCCATTTTTCTTTCCTCCCTCTCAGTCCTGCTAACCTTCATTCTTCGCCTCTCTAGAGCATATCTCCACCTCTCCAGAGTCTCTACAACCTGTTCCGGCTCTCACTACAAATCACAATGTCATCCGTAAACATCAAAGTCCACAGGGACACCTGTCTGATCTCATCTGTCAACCTGTCCATCACCATTGCAAATAAGAAAGGGCTCAGAGATGATCCTTGATGTAATCCACCTCCACCTTAAATGCATCTATCACTTCTGCTGCAGACCTCACCACTGTCACACTGCCCTCGTTCATATCCTGTACCACTCTTACATACTTTTCTGCCACTCCTGATTTCCTCATACAATATTACAACTCCTCTTTAGGCACCCTGTCATATGCTTTCTCTAAGTCCACAAAGACACAATTCAGCTCCTTCTGACCTTCTCTATACTTCTCCATCAACTCCCTCAGAGCAAACATCACATCTGTAGTGCTCTTTCCTGGCATGAAACCATACTGCTGCTCACTAATCATCACCTCCCTTCATAACTTAGCTTCCACTGCTCTTTCCCATAACTTCATGCTGTGGCTGATCAATTTTATCCCTCCATAGTTACCACTCTGCACATCACCCTTATTCTTAAAAATCTGTACCAATACACTTCTTCTCCACTCCTCAGGCATCCTCTCACCTTCCAAAATTTCATTAAACAGTTTAGCAATTGGGTTAAGAATCACACTGCCATCTCTCCTAAACACCTCTGTGCTTCCACAGGTATGTCATCTGGGCCAACAGCCTTTCCATTCTTCATCCTCTTCATAGCTGACCTTACTTCCTCCTTGCTAATCTGTTTCACTTCCTAATTCACTATCCCCACATCATCCATCCTTTTCTCTCTCTCATTCTCTTCATTCATCAGCCCCTCAAAGTACTCTTTCCATCTGCTCAATATGCTCTCCTCACTTGTGAGTATGTTTCCCTCACTATCCATTATCACCTTAACCTGCTGCACATCTTTCCTAGCTCAGTCCCTCTGTCTAGCCAATCAGTACAGGTCCTTTTCTCCCTCCATAGTGTCCAACCTTTCATACAACTTGCCAAACATCATATCCTTAGCCTTCTCCACCTCTCTCTTCACCATACGCCTCATCTCATTGTACTCCTGTCTACTTTCTTCATCTTTCTGACAATCCCTCTTTCCTCTTTGCCAACTTCTTCCTCTGTATACTTTCCTGTACTTCCTCATTCCACCACCAGGTCTGCTTTTCCTCTTTCCTCTGTCCAGATGTAATTAAAGAATGCCTTTTGATTATCCTTAGCTAGTGATGTTATTTTACCTTACTTACCTTTAGAAGATTTCACAACATTTCTGATTTGCTTGTTCAAGCTGAGGAGAGAATTCTTCCTCTTTTGTGTCAGTTTCCTTATTCCTAGACATCACTTTCTTCCTCTTGTTATATAACCTGTTTATAATTGAGGTCCACCAGGGTGGCTTGTTTTTTTGGAAGGACCAAGTTTTGATTTGGTCAGCTACAGCCGAGTCTGTACAGCTGCTTAAGTGCTTGTACAGGGCATCTGAGTATACCTCTGCATAGGAGTCATTGTTGTCTGTGAGGGCAAAGTGTATAAAACTTTTTACACCATCACTTGGTAGTCTGAAGTTTGGAAACATTCTTCAGTTTTTTGCTCCTGTGGGGGTGTCAGGTCCAATAGTTACTTTGAATGAGACAGTTTCATAGTCTGACCTTATCAGGCAAGGCATCATACAGGGAGAGTGCAGAGATTTCCCGTGTTGGTGAGTACTATGTCTAGGACACTTGAGCTCCTTGTGGGCGTGCAGACTATCTATTCTAGAGCATTTGAATTAACAAAGTCCATGAACTTCTGGGTGAGCATGCTTGCCTTTGTATTTGTCACCCAGTTGATGGAAGGATAGTTGAAATTACCCATGACTAAGGTGTTGGGCTGCATGGAAATTGATTTCAGTAAGTCCAGGTAGGCAGTATGTTTTTCGTCGTTCATGGTTGGGGACCTATAGCTAGCAATGATGTGGTAGGGCATTTTACCTAGAGTTAATTGGACATGGCGTAGTTTGAAAACGTCATACTGTCTGACCAGTCTCAGGGTGTGCTTGGCTTTAATGAAGATGGATACCCCTCCACCTCTGGTTCTTTCATGCTCATTTTGAGGTCTGAGTGTGTGAAAGGCATTGTAGCCTTGCACAGTTGGGGTGCTCTCCACTGCCTTGAGTCATGTCTTAGTGACTGCACAGATATCAGCATCTTCCAAGGTGGGGAGTGCTTCCAGGGAGTGCAGCTTCATGTTTAGACTCCTAGTATTAAGCAGCAGATCCTTGAGTTTGCCTCAGGTGGATTTTGTTACGTCAGAAATTGTTTTGACATTGCCTAAAAAAGGCACTTTGGGGGAGGCAAGCACCTTTGCCAGCATCAAAAATCCTAGAGGAGACAGGTGTAGACTATCTCTGGCAAAGCAGCATCGCCTGTTGACCATGTCATTCCAGACTGACAGATACTGGATCTCCTTGGACTGACACCAGAAGCTAAGCCAGTTGTTAAAGTCAATAATTTTTTGTTTATACTGTGGCATCATCCTGGGAGAAGGTAGAATGATGCTTATGGCTAGGGCCATACCTACATGTGACACATAGTCTGAGAGTTCAGTCATGTCTCTCTTCATATAGTCCAGAGAGGTACGTCCCAAATCATTCACCCCAACTTGAACTATGACCAAGTCATAACAGTACTTGTTGTTGAGTGACTTGAGTACATGTGCGATCTGACTAATCCTGGCACCGACAGGCAGCTGAATGTCACCTTCTCCTTGTCCAGCCTGGTGAGGGGAACATCTGTGTGTCTCACTATGGAGTTACCTGTGACGAGAACATTTAGTTAGAGGTGTTTTGCCTTAGGTGCTTATTTGTTGAGACACATTTGCTTATGCTATTATGTGTAGTGGTTTCTAGTTGCGTAACAGTGTGTGCAATTTGTTTACATTTGGGAGGTCTCTGAACTTTTGGTAGACTTCTGGGGAGTACCTCTGCATATGCGGGTCTATATGTCATGTCTTTAGTCTGTGTGAGAGGTGAAGAGTGTGTACTGACAACCTGTTTGGTATCCGGTTTTAATGTTACATGAGAGAAGTGATTTCAGTTTCACAGTGTACATACATCTCTCACATAGCGTATTTGTTTGCTGTAGGAGTAAATGATTATCAGAATGCATGAGGCAATTTCTACATTACCTTGGTATTCCCATGTCAATCAGGCTGACTGGAGAAATTATGGGAAACTGTCCATTGTAGCAGATTTTTGCTGTAAGAGCTATTAGGGAAAGGAGTGGGCTAGATTGAGCAGTTTTTGCATTAGGACTATCAAGGGCTGTTAAACTGAGGGTTGTGGATGATAGGTGCGGCTACGCTGCTCATGGTGCAACTAAGTTGCCTTTAGTGCAACAGGGAAGCTTGTAGGGGTTTCACTGAGAGTTGCCTGGGAAAAAATTGTGTTTCAAGGTATTTGCATCTATACAGAGCACCACTAACCCCCGTTGCGCAATGTGCAGTGATGAGCAAACATGAGGAGATGGAATTAAACAATTTTAAGAAAATCTACCAATAGAAAAGTACACAATGAACTTTCCTCCAGCAATCCCCAACTCAGACAAGGCTGGATCCACACTATTTTGCCACAATGGTGCAGGGGAGCCTTTCTTAATGTAAGACGGCTGGTTTAGTTCTCGAGTGTAATACAAACAGACTAGATTCAGCAGGTCTGAATAGAATATGCTATCTAGGCTGAAAATACAGTTGAAAACAAGTGCAGAAAATATGCAGTCACAACAGTAAAAAAGCATTAAAATGCAGTGATCAGATACAATGAAATTTAAAAAGTGAAATAGAGACAGAAAATACACAATTTCTTGATGCAGAAATCTCAAGTGTTTACTCAACCTAAATAGACCAGGCTACCTCCCAGTGCACTAGATTTTCACTGATCTCTTGAAGTAAAAACAAATACTTGCTAGAGAGTAAGAATACACTATTTTATCCAGTAGCTAGCTAGATAATGAATGCAGATCACTTAATTCAGTAGAACAGACAATGAGAGGCGAAATGCACTTTTTCAATATAAGCACAAGGAAAGGCAAATAAGTCAATATTATCAACAACAGTGTAGAAAGGGATGAGCTTATTAAACTCAATTAACAGTAGAAGTGGGCAGCTTAAAATCACCAGGTTTAAAAAGCAGATCGAGAGCAGGTGGGAAAAACTAGCAGGGAACTTCCAGCAGTGCTTTAGTTTATACAGACTTGAACTCTTTTCAGAAAAAAGGCAAAGACCCGACAATTTACTGCATATTTAAGTATCACTCAAGGAATAATTTAACCAATGAAAAAACATCTGAAATGGGCAGCCTGTGTAATTTATGTGTCTACCTCTCACATAGAACAAAAACACCAGGCCAAGCAGATTTTTTGGGAGGATGGCCTAATGGTTAAGGTGTTTGCCTTACAAACACAAGGTGCAGGGTTTGAGTCTCACAAGGGATAATTGGCTAGGCTTCCAATGGCTCGCAAGGGCAGTTAGCCTAGTATAAACCTATTTATTTATTTATTTATTTCTTAAAACAAAAAAGTGGAGTAGGTAAAATAGACATCTCTATCAGTCACAGTCAAAAAAAAAAAAAAAAAGGTTTACTTTCCTCACCCTGCAGGGAACCACCAGCAGTGCTTTAGTTTATGCAAGCTTGAAATATTTTCAACAAAAGACAAAGGGCTAGAAATTCACTATGTATTTAAGACAATGGGCCAAAATGAACAGACTGCATGCAATTGTCAGGAATTGAACCTGTGTCAGCTGCTTGAAAGGAAGTTCTGCTCACCACTATATGATGTGAAGATAGGATTCATTGGAAAGGACACAGATGCTAGAAACAATTGAAGGCAAAAGAAGGAGGAGATAGCAAAGGCTAATATGCATAGCCAGCATTACCAAAGCAATGAACATGAATCAACAGGAATATAAATAAGCTTTTGATGTCATAAGAGTCAGACTCAACTAATTGACTAAAGATCAATAAAATATTCACTTTCCTCTTGCTTATTTAACCAAATGTTTCTTCTTTGTTCTATTAAAGTTCTGTATATTGTTTATTTATTTTATGCATGTGTTTGCTTATTTATTTATGTATTTATTTTGGGGATACAGAGTACAGTTTAAAGTCGTATTATATTCTGATTCAATCTCAAATGCAGTACGAGGACTTCGACACTAGCTAATAGACAAAGAAGCATACTTGGGTTGAGGGGGAAGAACACACTCTTATAAATGTGAAAACTTTGAAGTATGGAACCAGCTGCTTATCAGTACAGAGGAAGACAGGACATCAGGCCTTGGTAGAGTCAGTTAACTCTCAGAACAAAGGGTAACAGAGATAGATGCATTCCATCAGGCCTAGATAAACAAGAGGTTAGTGGACATTTCTAGAGTACTTAGCAAGCGATAGGAGATCTTGCTAACAGAAACCAAGAGAAATTCAGGTGTTAGCTTGGAAAAGACCCTTAGGAGAAAGGTGATGAAGCCACTGAATGAGAACTTCAGTTAAAAGAAAAAGGCATGAACAGCCCAGGAGAAGGCTGCAGCGAAAGGTTGGAAAACCCTCGAGACTAAAGTTGAAAAAGGACTGTGAGATGATCCATTTTGTATTGTTTCTAAAGATAAGCAATATATGCAAAGAATCTGTCACTAAAAGTTACATATTCAATATAAGAATTGACGTTTCTGTTCAGTAAATCATCTGTGAATTTCAACCTGGAAACCGGTGGTGTTTTCATTCCTAAACAAATGAAATGAAATGTAACAATACTGCAGATGTATGCTGAATGAAGTGAAATGCAGTGATGGTGAAAATGTATGTTGCTTGAGTTAATTTCACTGAAAAGCTAACCAACACAGGATATGCTATTTCGTATTGGTTGAGAAGTGCTTTTGTAAGAATTTGGTCTCTCATTGTTATTCTTAAAAGCAAAGTGAATTATGCTTGCCAAGAATGTGTGCTGAAACAGAAATTATGACATTTTTCTACTGAAGCTTGCTGAGAAATGAAAGCTGAATCTGCAGTACTTGGCTAAATATGTTAGGTCTGTAGCCCAGTGAAGTCCATTGTGTGCTAAGAAGCTGAACTGTACATGCTGAGGAAAAAGAAAAATGTTGCCCCTTTCCTTTGACTGAATGTTCCTTGCTAAAAGAAATCAGTGCACTAACAAGGCAGTAGTGACATTTACACTAAAAGTTTGGCAGTGTGTCTGTGCAACTGTAACAACAGAATAACTGCCAGAAACTGAGCAGAGAGCATTCTGACACTGTGATAAAGAGTATAATATCACAGGGAGGGTACTAGGACAATCAGTGTGCATTCCAGGCAACATGCAACAACCCTGCTATTGTTGCTCAAAAGAAGTAGTATGTTAATAAGTTATTTACAAGAACATGATGAAGGTGGATGATGAAGTCTCTCCTCCATCCCGTCCAATGTCTATCCATCTAGTGGCATAGGCTCCAGAAGAACTGGGTGGGGGTATAAGAGTGGTAGCCTATGCTGGCTCGCCTATCCTAGGGAAAGAAGGTAACCTGGCTCATTGCACTTGCAACATGATGATCCAGGTGAATTCCATATCACAGGCAGTGTGATGCTGATTGGCAGGTTCTAAATTAGTGAAAATTTGCATGCACCTCCAAAGGCAGCCATAACAGAGCTTGCAAGGTTGCCATGGTGGTGAGTTTGGGCACACTGACTCCGTGACAGCAGAGTGATGCTGCACCAGCATCCTTGATCTCTACATCAGTGCCAGATGTGGATCTGGAGTCTGTGGGAGGTTAAGGTGAGTCTGGTAGGCCCAGTGAAAGAGGAGAGGAGCTGTTGGTAGCTGATACTGACAGGTAGCTGCAGGGAGTGAAAAAAGAAGCAATTTAGAAATGAAGTATAAAGTACTGTAGATTGTGAAGAAATAAAATTGTGAAATATTGTATTTTAAACATACTAAAGGCACTGCTAATGAGAATAAACACAGTAGCATATGTTGATAAATACTGTGAGTTAGAATACTTGTAAAAACTACTAAAGTAAGGACACTGTTGACAATTGATATAAATGTAGCTAATACATAGAATGAGAAAAGAAGATGTTTGCTGTGTGTAGCTGGGTTACTAACAGTGGCTGTTTATCTTTTTTTTTCTCAGTGCACTCCTACACCCCACCTGATATATATTACAGTCTGGGGGAACTATTCACCCTAGGGATTGCTTTACCCCTCGTGGATATGCTACTAGAGCCCCACACAGTATTTGGCCTTACTCCAACTTTAGTGTGCAGGCATGTGCCTAGCTGGATTTAGAGCATGCACCCATGTAATTAAAGAAAATTACAGTGTGGCTTTTCTGCAGTAGCACACTGTTAGACTGTGTGTGCACCTACTAGCTCCTGCACAATGCATGTGACTTAGCTTGTATTAATATATGTGTTATATTGTGACTATGCCACTCAATTAATGTCTGCTTCTCAAATTAGCCTAATGTTGAAACTAGAGTGTACCTCATAAACTGGGTATAAAAGTGATTTGTTCACCGCTGGTGCTTTTACTTTTTGATATGATTTTATCATGTCCTCGTTGCACTGTATTTTGTTATTAGAAATTACTTTACCAATTCCCCTTTGCTGCATGCTACTTTATTACCTATCTAACCTATCCTAACATCTCTTCTACCTACTTCTCTAAACCTCTCAGTGTTTAACTTAATCTTCTCTCTTTACAGCTTGCTTGGGACAGTAACCGCGTGTGCTTCCCCCAATCTACAATACCGTGGCCAGACAAGCTCTGTTCTTCTAAAGGACGTGCTCCTGGTACTACCTACCTACCTCTGGCCTAACCTACCTTCATGCTACAGAACGTGAGTGTATGTTAAGTACCTTACTCTAGCACATATCTTTGTAATTGCCTGGTTTGTTTTTGTAGCGTTCACACTAGCAGTTCTAAGAGCCTCTTACCCACACTTTTCTCTCTCACAGCATCTGACTTCCCCAGTTCAGTGTATTTTTTTTCTATTTTTCTAATAGAACTTCCTACAAGTTTGCCACTAGATGGCAGCATACCCCCACTCATAAATCCCTAGCCCCTCATACTCGTATTTATATAAATACACAGTTTCTGCTCCTCTCCCCTGCAGTCCTCTGTGAGTACATCTCCCCCTTCTGATTTTACTCCCCCAGCCTGCAGTTTTCCCTCTTAGTTCTTTTGTACTCTGCACTTTTTGTAACTCAGCCTTAACTACAACCTTTCCTTAAACTTACCTGGACTTGTCAATGGCTCTAACCACTTCAAGTGGCCTTTCTCACTAGTTGTTTTTGCAGAGCTTCTGCTCCCATGCATTCCTTCTTCTCAGCTCTATCCGCTCCGTTCGCCCTGCAGGCTCACTCCGCTTCCCTACCCTGCCCCCATGTCCTCGGCCTGCGGGCTCACTCCACTCCCCTAACCTGGCCCCATTTCCCACCAGCCCCAACTACCTGTACATTTATAGCCACAAGACCACTCCCACGCTACATCCAACCAATCATATAAAACTTCTCCCTCCTTCCCCTGTCAATTCTTTCCTCCCCTAGCTAACCATCTCATCCCCCCGTGTAATCCCATTACTCCCTTCCCACCACCTTCTATACACCAGCCTTATAGCTATCAATACACTACCTCACACTCACAAATTATCAAACACCCTTAATATTACACAAACTAGTCATCATACCTCTCAACCTCTTAGTGCAAGAAATCTGGACAAAGCCCAACAAAATGGGGGGACAAAGGCCCAAAAATTGGGACATATTTTAAATATTGCTCTTATAAACTTAGAAAGTTGCTAGACTTACAGGGTTTGTTTTAAAACATATTTTCTGAAGGAAGTGAAGGCTGAAACTCATGCATATGTCATTATTTAGTGACATCAATCCTCAGATCACCCCAGTGATTTGCCAGAAAACCACAAATTTTATGAGGAATGGGCCAAAAATATGAGCCGAAAATCTGGACATTCTGTGAAAATCTGTCCAGTTGAGAGGTATGCTAGTCATGCATACCATGCCTACCAAATCACTACTCATAATTGTCCTTCCTGTCTTTCTCATACTCCACCTTAACTATTTCCCAGACTTCTCCTATACTCCACCCCTCCATACAACCTCTACCCACCCCACAAAAGAACGCCACTACTCCACTTTCATTTCTCCCTACCTATACCAGTCCAACAATCTTCTTCTTCTCTTTAAAAGAAAAATTCCACCAACCCCTAAAAACTCTCACACCCATTACTTTCTTAATCGCTCCTCTGTCCCTACCCTTAACCCCAACTCCAGCAATCCTAACAAATTGCTATCCCTTTTATTTGGCCTAATCTCCATTATCCTGTCTGGTGATATCAACCCTAATCCTGGACCTCCTACCAATCAATAAAACAACCACCCTCCTACTCCTATACCCTCGACTCACAAGTCTCTCCTTCTCACTACTATTAATGCCCAAAGCCTAAGTAATAAAATTTCCAACCTCCATGCTTAGTTGTCCCACAACCATCCTGACATCTTATGCATTTCCAAAACCTGGCTCAAATCTCACCTAAAGGACTTTGAAATTACCTTCCCAACTATAGAATCATCAGAAGTGACAGAACTGGTAAGAAAGGAGGTGGAGTAGCCCTACTCATTTCCTTCTCCCTAACAGTGATACCCTTCTCCAACCCAATACCTCAGTTTTCAACAACAGAAATAACCCTGGCCCTCCTAAAGATTAACAATCATAAAAACATAGTGATAGCTGCCCTATACATACCACCAGGTAACAATATCTCCATTCTTGAGGATATTCTTTCTTGGTTCTCTTCCAATATCTCTAATGAAACAATTATCCTGGGAGACGCTAACATCAACTGGGCTTCCATACACTCAACCGCCACCTCCCATAATATAAATCTATACAGATTCTCTCAATTAATTAACTCTCCCACCATACCCACTAAAGATAATTCTTCAGGCACTATCCTAGATTGGATATTAGTTTCTGATCCCAACAACATCTCTGACCGTGGCACCTTGCCAGATCCACTTAGTGATCACCTACCTGCCTTCACATTTCGCTCTTCTCCTCCTCTCCACCTGCAACACAACTACATCTTAACCCGTACCCTTACAAATGTCAACACTCAATCCTTCTATGACTGCCTAAAACAAATGAACTGGAACCCCCTAAAACTCTCTCTCGACAACACTGTCACTTACTTTAATACTACCTTCATCAACACACTAAATAATTTTGCCCCCCACCCCCAGGACTAAACGAGTCAAATTCAAACTTGCCCCATGGCTTTCCAAAGATACCATAACTCTTATGCATGCCCATGACAAATCTTGGAAACTCCACCAAAAACAAAAAACACCAAGGTCTCTAACGAAATGCAAACAACTTCCAAATTTAATTAAAAAACATATTACCTCAGACCGCAAATCCTAGTACGCTAAACTACAGAATAGCCACAAATCCAACCCCAAGAAATTTTGGAATAGCATCACAAGCATCCTTACCCCTGGCAATAAAGACAACCCTTGCCTGATCCTAACACTCTAGACTATACCATAGCCTTCAACTTTAACTCATGCTTCATTGATTCAATAGCTAAGTTAACCATATCCTTCCCTAACAACTCTTCACCTCCAGCTACATCTCCTTACTCTAACTCCTCTCCCTCTGCCACCACTTCTACCCAGCCCCCTCCCTTCTCTTTAAAGCCCATCCCTGTTAGCACAATACAAAAACTTCTTAGTAAATTAAAACCATGCTGTAATGTCCCTGACAACTTACCTTCCAAATTTTTCAAGCCAGCTGCCAAAGGCATAGCTCTTCCCATCTATATACTAATTAACCATTCTATCCAAGAATCCTATGTACCCCTCCTCTGGAAAAAAGCCTTCATCATCCCCTTGCATAAAGAAGGCAACAACACTAACATCTCCAACTTTTGCCCTATAGCCATCCTGTCCCCTGTTTCAAAAATACTTGAAAAGTGCATTTATCTACAACTCTTACCTTACATTTTAGACAATCATCTCCTTACCACTACACAACGTGGCTTTAGACCCAATCACAGTACCAATACTGCCCTTCTATCATTCCTTGAGAACATCAACCACACCCACGACTCAGGAAACATCGTATCTTCACTCTCCTAGACATATTCAAGGTCTTTGACACCATATCCCATACCCTTCTACTCTCTAAGCTCTCACTTCAATATTCCTCCCCAACTCTCAATTAGTTTTCTAACTACCTCACAAATAGGCAACAGGCTATTAAATGGAATAACTGTTCCTTCTCCTACCTAGACACCCCCAGTGGCATCCCCCAAGGCTCCATACTAGGCCCTTTATTCTTCAACATCTTCATAAATGGCTTCCATCTTTGCATCCTTAATGCTAAACTTGTTCAATACATTGACAACTCTACTATCATTTGCTCTGCCAAATCTCTTCCCACACGCCTACAAGAAACTCAGGCCACCTTTAACAGCACTGAGGATTGGATGATAAACAATTACCTAGCTCTCAATGCATCCAAAACCAAACTCATGCTATTCACCCCAACTAAAAACACCAAATTAGGCAAAAACTCTTTCTCTATAATAAGCCGTAATAAGATTTGGACTGAAATAGTCCCCCATACCAAGCTTCTAGGAGTCCTTATTAACGAACAACTTATGTTTGACATCGACCTTCAGACTAATATTAAAAAAACTCACCAGAAACTCAGCATGTTTTACTGCCACAATCGCTATCTTACCCCCTCAACAAAACTTACCCTCTCTACTACTTACCTCTTCCCCTCTCTCATGTATGGGGAGTCTATCCTTACCAACCTTCAAGCTACCCTTAAATCTACACTGTCATCCTGCTATGATAAAATCTCAAAGTTTGCAACAAACGCCAAATCTTCATGTCACCACTGTATCTCCCTACACTTCCTAAACTGGCTAGATATTCCCAACTTTCTCTCTTACATTCAACTCTCCACTATCCATGAACTCATTTTCAAACCTTCTTAGTGCCCATCTCTCTCTTCCACCTTTACCATGCACTTTCCTGTCTGATCCCTCAGGTCTAACAACCAGAACCTACTTGAAGTGTACAAACCATTGCATACTCCAGGCCAGTCTCTCTTATCTTTTTCCCTTGCATGGAAATGGAACTCTCTTCCCCTCATATTTGAACTGCCCAGAACCTCTCAACCTTTAAGACGTTACTCCGCTCTTATCTCTCTTCAAAATGGGAGTGCTCTGGTTTCCACCTCTCCTAACATCAATATCTTACTTGCATTACCACAGTAACATACCATCTTCATAGACTATCTGCCACACAGTATTCCAATTGCTTACCAGACCATAAACCTACAACCCTGACATGCCTCCCAGTCCTATTATGTCATGCCACACAGTCTTGTCATTTTCTGTCTTGTAAAATTGTTGGCAATAATTTCTGATGACTATTATCTTCACAATTACCCCATATTAATACTGATATGTTCGAAGATGTATGTTTGCAATAACTCCTACTGATCTATGGTGCCATTTACTTCTGTATGTTTGTAATAATGTTTGCTGATTGCTATTTTCATAATTACCCCATATTAACTTTGATGTGAATAACACTGCTATTATTTGTTGTGACATGTGATTAATGCTGTTATTATTTGTTGCAATTTATGCTGCTATTATTTCCTTATATTTGTACTTGGAGCTTTTCTCCCCAGGCCTCCATTGAAAAAGGGCTCACTCTGGCCGAATGGACTTTCCTAGTTAACAAACTGTAAACAAATAAATAAATAAATAAATAAATCTTCAAAGCTGCCAATCTCTAATAAACTGTGTGGATTTTGTAAAATAAAAAGTTGTGATGGCAATAGAATGAAATCAAGGGAGTATTGAAACTATTAACTTGACTGGTATCTCAATAATAAATTGCATTAGAAGTATAACCTAATAATTTGTTGAATTTTTATACGGAGAAAAAATAGTAGTGAATCTATCAACTTCATAAGGCTTTCTGCACAGATGTTTAACCAGACGTTTAAAGTGCTGACAATCTGACACAGAAAGATGGCTATATATATCATACTCAAGTTTCTATGAGGCTGCTTAGTATTAGAAAAAAGATAAAACTAAGGCTTACAAAACTGTTGGAAAAAGCTGCATTATGTGCTTCAATTCAGATAAAGCATAGAATGATCACTTGTGTATATGTGCTACTTTTTCTTCATGTGAGAGAAGGAGCAAAAGCAATGATTCCGAACTGTATGTTGAGACCAGCACTATTAATACTACCAGACAGATAGCGCTAGCAGTAATAAACTTGGTTGAAATTGGCATCTTGAGACAAAGTAGCAATTATCTCATGATTTCAGATGACCACCTACTACTTAAACTGACAGTGTGTATGGGAGATGTAGTTATATATTCACATGAAGCCACACCAAATAGCATGCAGAATGCCAATACTACAGAACACCACACTAAACCAGTCATAAACAGCTCCAATCAAGCACACAGACCTACATTTGCTGAGGGTCTTAAAAGTAACCTAAATAAACAACAAAGGCCTCATAAGTGTAATCTACGAAATAACTATACACAGCAAACTCACTAACATCAATAGGGAATAATAATAGGGAAGAATAGGGCGTAAAGCAAACTCAGTCACATCAATAGGGCGGTGCAGTGGTGCAGTGGTTAATGTTGTCACCTCACAACAAGAGGTTCTCCAGTTCGATTCTCGGCTGGGGTGCCTTCTGTGTGGAGTTTGCATGTTTTCCCTGTGTTTGCGTGGGTTTCCTCCGGGTACTCTGGTTTCCTCCCACATTCCAAAGACATGCATCTGGAGCATTTCTCCCTGGGCCACTGCTGAAAACAGGCTCTGTGGAACCTAGTCAGACTTTCCCAGTCAACAAATGATAAAGAGAAAAGCTTTTATTTTAATTCTGCTTAAATGTTTTAAGTTGCAGTTATAGTGAACTATGTGGTGATACCTTTTTGTACTTCATGTTTTTTTGTCCATATGTTAGCCAAAAAAAGTAATGATTGCATTTTTTTAGTTTATTCTGGGACCCTAGTCTAGTAGCTTCAATTGCATTTGTGAGAAAATTGTGTATTGTGGCCAGATTTTAGCATTGCTTATACATTATACTGCACTTCTACTTCCATAAGTAGAATTACATATATAAGGTAGCTTTTCATATTTTTAACCCAGTCTGGAGTCTCAGTCTTGTACTTCATTCACAGTTGTGGTAGGACTGTTATCTACTGACACATTTGAGCCTCATTTTGGTCATTTATTGCAAAATTTTTTTCCATAAACAGCATTACTGGTAAGTTTCTGTAAAGTCTAGTGCCTTAGTCTATGGTGGGACTGCAGATGTGGTAGTATTATGAATTCTGTCCCAGAATTTCTGCATTAGTACTTTTTATATCTGTATATGCCTACATAAAGTTGCATCACTGTACCTTTCTGTTTACCTTGCTATCATTTTTTCCCCATTATTTGAGTCTGCCCCAACCCCCACTGAGACATTAAGCTAAATGTTTCTGAAATTCTAACCATAGAACTGGAGCTCCAGTTTGAATTTCCAAACCCACTCACCCTTATCTTGCAATTTTTTGTGTCTCTGGCTTCTGCCCCTTATGATAATCTGAATTCCAAAGTCCCACCCTCTATTCTTTCATTGTTATTGTCTGCTGTGTAACTTATTTAACTACTTTCCCACCCATTGTTTTTCAGATATCCTTAATACTAAGTTGGCTCCCACGCAGCAAACCAGTAAGTAACCACTTGAGTATACCTCCCTCACAACAAATTGTGTGTTTCTCATTTTCCCAGAGCTCCCATCTGCTTGGCACCATCACTACTCTCTGAGGGGATCCTGAGTTAATTCTGCTCCATCCTTGGCAGATTATAAATTTATGTTATTGTTTTGCAATTCAGTTAACTCTTTACAGTACTGCTGCTTTATTTGTGCTGCATTTGTTGATTTTGCCTTTAAATCATTCAAAAGATCCCTAGTACTTGAAATTGGCTTGCAAGGTAATCGGTTTAAGTTTTTTTTTTTTTTTTTGTTATTGTAGCATTAAATTTGTAAGCAATCTTTTTGGTGGTTTTATGTCAAGAGGTTAGCAGGACCCTGTGCAAACACAAACACCTAGAAAGTAAACTGTATCTATAAAACTAGCCTTAGAACTGAAACCTGTAACTTAGTGTGGCTAAAATAAAGTCACTGTGTGGAGACAAGCTTAGAGCAGCTAGTCTGCATAGTAAACAGCACAACTATCAAATTTTGCCACAGTCTAACCTGGTCTAGTGCCAAACCCCATAGACCACCAAAGGAAACCTCTGTATAACTCAGTCCATAACTTACAGTAGCCCACCCAAATACAGGTCTGCACAATATGGATGTGGAATTTCCAAGTGTCTCCATACTCAGCTTGTTAGATATGGGTATCCTGAGCAAAAGTAGTAGTTGTTGCATGTTCACAAATGACTATTTAATCCTTAAAGAAACAAACACAGTATGTAAGAGATGCACATACACAATGTCACTGGAGACAAAAATCTTGCATACAAACAAGGTTGTCAAGAGTACACACACAAATACTACATCTACCACACATACTGTCCATCAGTCACATATACTATCTACACTGAGGCACTAAAAAGCAATCTTTCCAAATCTCAAAAACCTCCTAAGCTTATAAATAGCAATGCCTATCCTTAGCGATCTTTAAAGCACTCACCAAAAGCAATACCAAATACGACACATATGCCTCCATGCAGTAGAGACCCAAGAGCAAAGCATACAAAGCAAGCAAACACATTAAGCTAGACTCTCACTGCAGAGGACTCCATTGTACAATACACAGGTGCCCCACTCACCAAACTAAACAAGGGGAGGATAACAGGTAGTTACTTATCTGGAGACAGGATCTGCCACGTTATGCACACATTCAAGTCACTACACCACAGGTACAAGTATAATTCTATCACAGTCCATGTGGGCATTAATGACCTGAGACAAACCTCCATGGAGTATACAAAGACAGACATTGTTAATTTCTCTGAATATGTACCTCAGACAGGTGTGTGCCTTACATTGAGCAGTACTCTACCTTTACCAAGGATAATGCCACAGTATGAACAAAAGATGGTTGACTACAATAATTGTTTTAGTTTCTCATTTTTTTTCTAGCGGCATTCAATATTTATCAGTATAGGACATGGTTAAGAAACCATGTTGCTTTGCAAATGATGGTCTGCACCAGTCTACAGTAGGATTTTGAATACTGGCTAAAACTTTATCCACCCCCCATAGCCTTTTCTAATCAAAGTCAAACTGATAAACCTACCAACATAACAAATAAAATACAACAAAACATAAAGATGTTACTTCTCAATGCTAAGAGTCCAAATGAGAAACTCCATACCCTACAAGTGTCCTTACTCTGGAAAATAGAAACATATGTGTCATTACTGAGACATGCCTCAGGCTTCAGTAATGCTTACACAAAGTGTGCACTAAGAGTACACTGCTTCAAGTGAACAGACAACACAGGCATAACTCACACCTTCTTCCTCATGATTTATTTTTCCTACTGATTTTCTTTCAGCTTTAAATATTGATAGGGATTCATAAAGGTTAACATAAATTGTAGACTACATGTAAACTTTGCATAATCTTTTTGAGTAACTAGAAAACACAAATAAAGTGGTAGGGATGTTCTTGAATACATATTGTATACACTTAGTGTAGGCATTATTGAATCTGGCCCATGATTTAAACCAAGAGAAAGTATTCCAGCAGGGCAAAGCTTCAGTGACTTCCAGATATTTAGACCAGCAGTAGCACAGACAGGGACAAAAGATGGAGGAGTCTTAATGTATATTAGCAACAAAAATAACTCTAGATTAGTTAAACAGAATGATGCTCTGGAATTTATCCACATACAAATCACCATATACAAAGTCCCATACCATATCCTAGCAAGCTATAGGTCACCCCTAGATACTCACCATTAAACCAAATACCCTATTAATTGGAGACTTTATCTACCCCTCTATAGACTGGGAAACATACACTGCCTCATACTCACAGGCAGAACAATTCCTGGACTTTATTAACACAAATACCCTTGACCAGGTAGTGTGCATACCCACCAGAGGTTCAAACATACTGGACTTGATACTCACCAACATGGTCAAGTGTTGCAACCCTCCCCCCATGTCATGTCCACACTTGTGAGGTCAGACCACAAAGCTGTCTCCTTTGAAATAAAAATCGACTCAGTAACCCCAGCAAGCCCTGTATGTTAGTAACTATTCTAAAGGAAACTACATCTTATTAAGGATTGTTCACAGAGACCCTGTGCAACCATGTAAATGGCTGTATAGAGGCTGCTGTACCTACTGTAAGTAAGCCAAAAGAAACTCTGAAAACAAAGCACACTGGTGGAATCCTAACCTTAATAGACTATATAACAAAAGGAAAAAAGCCATGGCTAAAATCAGGAACAGCAGCTCCCATAATGATAAGAGCTTTCTAATTAAACTAAACAGGAAACTACAATGACTACTTAAGTCCAACAAGGTGAATTACAAGGTCAAGATAGCATCACAGTCTAAAGAAAACCACAAGGCCTTTTACACCTTTGTCAGAAACCTCAAAGGCAGCTCACATCGGTGTGCTGAATTGGTGGTCAGTGCTGCCACCTTCACTGAGCAAAGCAGCATAGTGTGTTTGCTGGCTGACAAGTTCAGCTCAAACTTCATCCTCCACTTCCCCCAACTCCCCCCATAAAATACCTGCTAGCATAATTTCCCCCAACTACTAACAGGGAGCAGCCTCTGGCAGCACTGTCTAAGGCCAAAAGCACAGCCTCTATGGAAACTGACAGTATCATAAGATGCTTCCTTAATAGCTTGAAACATGACTTATTAAGACCACTTGAGTCACTTTTGAACTATAGCCTCAAAACAGGCTTTGCACCATGAGAATGGAGAACTGCAAAGGTTATCCCACTTCACAAGAGTGGACCATCAACCCACCCCAGAAACTACAGACCTATTAGTCTGACTAGTCCAGGGGTCTGCAATTTGCGGCTCTGGAGCCATATGTGCAGTGGCTCCCTGTAGCTTTGAAAAGTAATGGCAACTATGTCACACCACACACACACACACACACACACACACACACACACACACACACACACACACACACAGTGAGAGTGATCAAGTGACAGATTTTAAATGTTGCTCTTATAAACTTAGAAACTTGTTAGAATAACACAGTTTCTGTTGCCATGCATTCCACAGACACTGAGAGCAGTCAAGAGATTCCCTGGCACCAGCAGCATCTCTTGAAAGGTTTCTGAACCTCTCATACCTTTCAAACTCTTACTACAAGAAATCTGGACAGACCCACAAATAAAGAGGAACAAAAATAGGGATGGATTTTAAACATTACTCTTATAAACGTAGTTCTTTTATATTTAGTATAATAACTATATATAAAACTTTATACTCTGTATTATCTTCAGGGGTCAAATAGGTTTTGTGGCTCCAGATGAATTTTATTTGGTGGGAGAGGGGACTTCTTTGAGAAGGTCATCAAGGCAATTGATGAGGAGAAAGCAGTGCATACCACGTACCTGGACCTAGCTAAAGTATAGTTGACAAGCTCAATGAACTGGGCATAAACTTCTACATAATTAGCTGGATTGCCTTCCGGCTCACAAAGAAGACCCAGGAAGTCATGATTGGTGAGGCCACCTCCACTAAGAGACAGTCACCAGTGGGACACCTCAGGGCTCTGTGCTGTGACCACTCCTATTTGGCTTCTACTTCCCAGAGGTAAAGGCTAATGTCAAGGGCCTTTGGCTGACCAAGTTTGCCAGATGACTGCAAACTGGGAACTATCACAGATTCCCCCATGACACAAATGTCTTACAAGAGGGTCTAACACAAACAAATAACTGGTGTCAAAGTCACAGATTAAAAGTCGGTGCCAAGAAAATCATCATCTCTGATAGACAGAGGCAAACAGCAATGCCCAAACTAACATCCCCACAGATAACCTCTTGAAACTTCCTAACTTACATATCCCCTCCTAATAAACATCCATGATACATAGGGACACGACTGGGTTGTGTTGCCTAGCTTCACTTGTAAAGGTCCTGGTGGTTGTTAGCTTAGTATATACCTATGAACCCATGAGCCTATGAAATGCACACAGCACAGGCATCATCCGCCATAAAAGCTGCATTTAAGAGTCACAGTGACTTAATTCTAAAGTCCATAAGGAAACCCTCCACACATTCTAATATCTGTCATAGGTGACTCCATAGTTAGACACAGTGATGTGACACTCAGCAGGTTACACAAGGAGATGGTCACAATCAGTTGCCTATCATCAAGTGGCCAGGATCTGCCACATCTGCATGCAATCAAGTCCTTGCAACACAAGAACACATATGACACTGTCATAGTACATGTGGGTGCAAATGACTTGAGACATACCTCCTTTGACTATATTAATGGAGACATGATGAAGCTCTTGAAATATGTATCTGAGGCAAGTATGAACCTAGTCTTGCGCAGCATTCTACCATACCTCCTTTGACTATATTAAAGGAGACATGATGAAGCTCTTGAAATATGTATCTGAGGCAAGTATGAACCTAGTCTTGCGCAGCATTCTACCATCACCGAGAATGATTCTGCAGTACAATCAGTAGCAGTAGCAATGGTGTAACAGGTAGCACATATCATTCTACCATCACCGAGAATGATGCTGCAATACAATCAGTATCAGTATCAGTGGTTCAACAGGTACCACATATCATTCTATGATCACTGAGAATGATGCCACAATACAATCAGCAGCACTATCAGTGGTGCAACAGGTAGCACATATGCCTTTGGCACAGAAGGCTGTGATTTTTATTCCCACACCAGCTAAGTAAATTACTGACACTGCAATAAGGAGGTTATTGCACTGCTGCATGTATTATCCTTTGGATGAGATGTTAAATCAGTCATTAAACATTTCTTACACTCTGTAGCTCGCTCTGCAACAACAATTCACTGAAAATATTATTCTGCAACCTGCCTGACTAGGGCGTTGTAATAACATGTCCATCATTATTTTGAATGTTTGCTTGGTTTATCTTTGAATAGTTGAAAATCAACTATCCGAACAGCCCTTTGTGCGAACCGGAATGACGAAAACTGTCATTCTGAACTGCACCAATGTTCGAAAATCAACAAATCGAAAACCAGATTCGTTAATTTTCGAACTACAGTTATGAATACAGATCGTAATGCAGGGGGGTAAGCCCCCCTGCACCCCCCACACCCCACCTACTTTATTATTCTAACTCTGAGGTTGCACTACAGTGGGGAAAGTGTCCACTTCTCGATCCCCACTATAATGCACTCCGCACCCAAAATGCCGAATCTGCAATGAGCGAATGTCTATGTGCATTCGCTCATTGCACATTCACTGCATTTCTATTAGGGCATCTGAAAACTTGAAAACATACTTCCACATAATTGTCTTTCGACAATGTGCGTTTCAAGTTTTCAAAGGTAAACCGTTTGCTTCCATTGAAACAAACAAACAAATTCTGCTGAAACAGCTCCTCAGAATCTTGTAGAGCATCAAGCACTGCACCAGCATTCACCTCTGTGTTATCCATCATCTTGGATCTCCTTGAGTGCTATTCTCCTAACCAACACTGTGCTAGGAGTGAAACAAACAGTCTTCTAACAAGTTAGGGGAAGTTTCCTGATACTCTGGCCACATATTCCCTAGTACATTGTATAAATATCATCTTGAGTCTCCCCTGCAAAGAGGCTAATAGCCTAGTGTGACTAACCTAAACAGCAAAGGATAAATAAGTAAATAATCAAAAGATTATTGACCCCAACAATTGGCTCAGATTCTGATGTCATCTAAGGGGGTACAATACAATATATACCAGCCTTGGATGAGATGGTGGACAGTCCTAACTGCTTTGCCAGAGATGGCTTGCACCTACCCCCCCACATTTTTTCATATATTCTCTAAATCATTGTCCACCACATAGAGCATTTTTTTGGCAAGACGAGTCTTCTAAAGCATTCAGCATAGCAAAACTGAATCCATATAAAACAGGGGTATTACTGCTCAACACTATGAGCCTTAACAAAAAGCTCCACTCCCACCAAGCACTCCTTACCTTAGAAAACATCAGTATATGCATCATTACAGAGATCTGGTTCAACAGCAGTGAGATCACTCCATCAGTGCAGGGTTCAATACCCATCACAAATGCAGGCCAACGGCATTAGATAAAGGCACTAAAGTCAGTACTGTCCCCATATTCTCAAATAAATGTTGCCTCCTGACTCATTAGACATGATAATTGCCTGGAACTCCTCTATGGCCGACTTACTGATATCAAAACCCCTTTTCATATCATAGTTAATATAGGACCCCCTGTATGTCCCCTTCAGCCCATTTCTCCTACATAACCAGTATGGAGTCCCTATGCATTGAGCCAAAAAACATTCTCCTAGGAGACTTCAAAAACCCCTCCATTAACTGGGAAACGTTTGTATCTTCAAATGTGTATGCACAGAGATTTGTGGGCTTCATCAATACAAACTCTTTGGATTAGCATACACCAACCAGGGGCAATAAAATCCTGAACTCGGTCCTTAAAATATGGAGCAGCTTTGCTCCCCACCAACTGTAACTTTCTCCCTGCTCACATCAGACCACAAATCAGTCACATTCACCTAAAGACTGAAACCAGAAGCTTTGTCTGATACCTCAGTATTCAGAGATAATGCCAAGGCTAATCTACTAAAACTGAGTGATGACCTGGCTAACTTCAAAGGCATCGCCCATCTTGACAACCCCATTATGGAATCCTTTATCGACAAATTCTATGTACATGTAAATAGCTATGTAGATAGATGCATCTGTTCTATTATGGAACCCAAATATAAACAGGAAATATGATAAAATAAATTAACTCATTGCTTGCAAAAATAAATAAATATAGCTCTCAGGATGCCAATAATTCTCCTTCTAAATTTAACACGGAACTCTATACCCTGATCAAATCAAACAAAGCCAATAAAAATATAAAGTAAAAATAGCCATCCGAATGAAACATAATCATAAAGCCTTCTTTAACTATGCTAGGAATCTCAAAAACAATTCCCAGTACTGTGCAGAGATAATAGTAAAGGACAGCACATATTCAGACCCAGAGGACATAGCTAATCTACTAGTAGACAAATGTAGTTCAAACTTCACCCACCTCTATCTTTATATATACTTAGACTGTATTAATTTCAATAAAGCAATGCAGTTTGGTAGAATGCAAAATGTCTGAAAACATTTAGTAGAAGATACTTTCAGCAAAACTCAGAAATATTCTTTTCATGTGAGGGGGCAAGCCACATGCACCCCTCATGTGGGGGAATCCACACACACCTGCAAACATAAATATACCTAGTCTGAGTTCAGACAATAGTGGAGAAAAAAGGGAATTCACCACTATCCCTGAAAGTGCTTCAGCCTAAACATTTTTGTTGATTGCATTCAACAAAGCTGACTTCAACAAATTGTTGTTTTCCCCCTAGATCATACACCTGCATCTAAAGTCTATCTCAAATCTCCCAATAACAAGTCCTCAGGGTGCTATCAAAGGCCAAAATATTACTTTTATCAAGCTGGATAACA
The DNA here is from genome assembly GCF_019279795.1 of Protopterus annectens. Taxonomy (NCBI): domain Eukaryota; kingdom Metazoa; phylum Chordata; order Ceratodontiformes; family Protopteridae; genus Protopterus; species Protopterus annectens. The sequence continues at coordinate 1,150,173,048 of NC_056727.1, forward strand.
TACAGGGGGTTACTTCCTTGTCAGCCTCAAACATGACAGGTTAGGAATCAACAGGCAAGGGAAACTACAGACCCATAAGCCTGACCAGCCTCATCTATAAGGCCATGGAAAGGATCATTACAGGATTAATAAATAAGGACATAGGTAACCTAGATACTGTCATCCCGAGCCAGATTCATCAAGGGCAGATCATGCCGACTTAAACTGGTCAACCTCTTGAGAAGATTACTGAAGCAATAGATGAGGGAGAATCAGTACAAATCCCATATCTAGACCTCGCAAAGACATTAGACACCATTCCACACTCAGGTATACAAGATAAACTCTTCTAGCTAAATATTAATCCCTATGTAGATCAATAGATATCAAATTAGCTAACAAACAGAAGCAAGGAAATTAGGATGAGTAGCCATACCTCCTCCAGAAGACATGTCACTAGTGATGTACCTCATGGTTCAGTCCTGGGGGTACTTCACTTTGGCATTTTCTTCTCAGAGATCAAAGGAAATGTTAAGGCTTATGGTTGACCAATTTGTAGATGACTGTAAATTTGGTGACCATCGTAACCTTCCCAGAGAACATCAAAGTCCTACAACAGAGTTTTTCACAAAAAAATATCTGCTGCCAAAACCATGCATTAAAACTAAATGGAAAGAAATGTATAATCACATCCTTTGGAATAGGATGACAGGTGGTTCAAGTAGATATATACAGTCCAACTAAGTACAAGACTACTGCTGTTAGTACTTGAGAATTGGGAGGAAGTTCGACAAGAGGTGCATCATCTACCCAACCTTTACTAATGATATGACGGTAGGGAATGGACTGCTATGTTCAAGACAATTATGACCATAGACAGGCAAAGGGAGATGGTGTTTGGCTGCATATGCAATGACCATGCTATGCTGAATTAGCAGACCTCACTTTGTACCTGTGCCAGTTGAGGCAAATTCCTGTTAAACAGCAGGAGCAAGTTTTCACTTGTTACATCATGCATCATAAAATTATACACTTACAGCTTCCAAAACATTAACTAACTCTTCTAAATATCTAAACTGCAGTATATCCAAAGGCAGTTTTCACAAACTATTAAGCATTCATAAATTTTGAAAATCATATTCACCAAATACCAATATCATTGTAGTATGCATAATATATAACAATAGCTATTCTCACTGCCAGTATTGTCATTTATTTTTGAAGATGACTTGTGGGTTTCATTGTATATTTGTATTAACAGGCATCTGCTTATCTTTCTGATGTGTCAGGCACTATAATTAATTTTACAATAAACTAGTATGTACATTTGCAGTAAGTAGTCTTTGCTGTTCCAAAGTGAAGGAAAAGAAAGTACTGTCATGAAAATTGTACTATAATTGTTGATGTCATGCCTTCACTGCTGCAGTATTCTTAACAGATGGGATTCTCTGCCGTGGAAGCCCAAATGTCCAGCCAGTCTACCAAAGACTACTTGTTGCTATTAAAAGGTATGCCAAATGTCACCCAAATGCTCCTTACATAGCGTAGGACATAAAGGTGATGTTCAGGCGTACCATAAATGGAACTGAATACCCCAATAGGAACACAGTCCAAGAAACTCAGGAGGTAACCTGTAAATCCAGGAAGGCAAAAGACTAGGGGGATGGAGGGAAGGCTTGAATACTGAAACAAAGGAAGGACAGAAATAAGAGCTATCAAAAGAACGATCTTGCAGGATCAATGTAGCAAGGAAACTTAAACAGCAGGCTGAAAAGAAGCCTGACTGAACTTCTCCGAAATAAAACAAAATTAAGATCCCAGGGAGGAAGAATAGGCTTCCTGGAAGGTCTAATATTAAGGACACCCTTAAGAAATCATTTCACCTCAAGTCAAGAACCTAAAGAAGGGGAAAAAGGCAGACAAGCAGAGAGAGCTGATAAGTGGGCCTTAATAGAAGAATAGGCCAAACCAGCTTTGAGCAACTCACACAAAAAAGAGAGAACCAAAGGAACATCCACAGTAAGTGAGTCCAGGTTACAAGAAAGGCACCATTTGGATAAATAGGATTTTGTAGTAGTAGGTTTCCTGGCTTCATGCAAGACTTGCAGTGTGTCCTCAGAAAAAAAAGGTGTCTGTGAGGAATCAAAATCCTATCACCCACAATGTCAGTTAAAGTGTGGGCAGGTGGGAGTGGATGAGACATTCCTTGACTTGTGTGATTAGATCCACACTGTGAGGAAACTTGTGATGATTGTTCCTGGCTCGATGCAGAAGCAGAGGGTCCAGTGCTGTCATGGCCAAAAGGAAGTCACCAACAAGATTTTGGGAGCATCCTGTTGAATTTTAAACAGGACATTTGGAATGAGAGGAAGGGAAGGGAATGCATAAAGAAACATCCCCTTCCAGGAAAATGAGAGGGTGTCCACCTTCCACACAGAGGACCTGAGACTCTGGCAAAAAACAAAGGAAGTTGTCTGTTCAGAGGGGAGACAAAAAGATGCACTTGAGGAGTACCTCACTAATGGAAAATGTCCAGAAACACATCCCTTTGAAGCACCCATTTATAAGACTGAGTTAAGGACCTGCTCAGAGTGTCTGCCACAATGTTCCGACTGGAAGGTGTATAAACTGCCTGAAGTGTCACTTGATACTTGACAGCAAGATCCCATACCAGAAGTGCCAACCTGCAAGGAAGATAAGATCTTCTTACTCCATGTTTGTTGATATACCACATCACTGTGGTATTGTCTGTGAACACCTTGCGAGGCCCTGGAGAGAAAAGAAGATGAAAGGCCTGAAGAGCCAGCAGAAGAGTTCTCATTTCTTTGACATTGATGTGCTCCTTCTGCTAATTAGGTGATCACACCCCTGTACATTTAGGGAGCCAAATGTCACCCCCCCATCCCATGTCTAAAGCATCTGTGAACAATTCCTGAGAATGAAGAGGGGGATGAAAAGGGATCCCTGGATTCAGTGATAAATGCTAAATCCACCAGTGAAGTTCCTGCCTCAGACAAAGAAGAGGAGGAACTACAAAGTGTAGAGGATGTGCATGTTGGAGCCATACTGACTTCAGAAAAAATTGAAACTTTCTCATGTAAAGTTTGGCTATAGGGGGCATTGGAATGGTGGATGCCATGAAACCCAGACCTCTCAGAAACTCCCTGGCAGCAACGGAAGCCAGAGGAAGAAGTGTATGAAAGAAAGAAATGAGAGTTAAGGCCTTTTGAGGGGGCAGGGATGCAAGCATTGGCACTGTTTGAATCATGCAACTCAGAAAACATGATCCTAAGAAGGAGTCTGAGAAGACTTTTTGAAATTTATAGTGAACCCCAAGCTCTGAAGAAGGGAAATGGCAAAATGAACATTTTGTAAAAGGATCTCTAGAAAAGACACCTGAATCAACAGGTCATCTAAGTAAGGAAATATATGGATCCCTCGAAGCCTGCAAAAAGCAATCACAGGAGCAAGGCATTTAGTGAACACCTGTGGGGCAGTAAAAAGGTGAAAGGGCAAAGCAGAGAACTGAAAATACCAGGAAGCAACAGAGAAATGCCAAACACTTCCTGAAAAGAGGATGGATTGGAATATGGAAATAAGCATCCTTGAGATCCAGTGACACTATATAGGCCTGAGGTAGCAAGAAAAGAAATAGAATCTGAAGGGATAACATCAGAAAGGAAGGCACTTTTAGAAATGTGTTTAGATGAGAGAGGTCTAGAAAAGGTATCCAAGGCAACTTTTGAATAGTACCCTGAGTCAAGAGATTTTGAAGAACTTCTGGGAAAAAAGGAAGTTGTTCCGGAGGAGACTGAGGAGTGCCCATAAAAGCAGGATGGAATTTCCACACCATGAAGTACCCCTGATGAATAATCGACAGAATCCAAGATTTCTGAGTGATCTAAAGCCAAACAGAAAGAGAAAGAGAAAGGTGAAGAGAAAGAGGAATGTGGCTGGGAAGAGATGGGTAGTCAAACAGCACCTTGTTTGTCCAGAAAGGAAAGCTTCAGAGTCCCTGAAAACTGAGTAGCCTTAGCAGGAGAAGCCCTTTGCCACTTTTCCTGCCTTTAGTAGAAGGGCGTGATTGCCTATGAACAAAGACAAGGCTTAGTGGGGTAGTTTCTCTGAAATTTAGGCACAGGAGAAATAAACACATGTTTATGATGCTGTAAGGCCTTATCCTTGTCCTGAAGGGACTGAAACAAACCAGCAGCAGCTTCCCCAAACAAAAGTTTGAAATACAGGGGAGCATTAATCAACTTAGCTTTAATATCATCAGGTAAAGGTTGAAGCCTAAGCCAAGAATACCTCCTCATCACCAAACCAAAAACAGCAGCCCTAGAAGATGCATTTGCTGCATCATAGCTACATTTAATAGAATGACGAATTACATGAGAGGAAGTACCTAGCAAGGAAAGAACATAAGTTTTACCCTCAGAATCTGGAAAATCTGAAATAAGTTGACAAGCCTGAGAAAGAAGAGCCAACACATACCTGCACATATGGGTCTGATAATTAATAGCTCTAGAAGTTAGGGTAGCAGAAGTGTAAACCTTCTTACCCAACCTTTCCATAGTTGGAAGCAATTGAGACAGCTTATCAGAGGCTACAGACATGAAAGAGGGCTCAACAGCAGGACATTTATATAGGAAAGAACAATATTCAGGCACTCTATACAATCTGTCAGGCTTCTTAGAAGCAGGGGGTAGAAAATCAGGTGCATGAGAAGCCTTGGTAAAAACATCCAGCAAAGCAGCCAAAACAGGAAGGATAGCCACAAGTTTAGGGGATTCCAACTGCATCAACTCATAGCACCAATTATGGATATCAGAGACCTGAGCACAATCTCACTTAAAGAAATCCATCATCCTAGAGAGTGTGTCCCCAAAGGAAATTTCCTCAAAAGGAACATCTGGACTAACAGATTCCTCCTCCTCTGACCCACAGTATAAAGGAGAAGGAATTTGAGTAGAATAAGTCAGGGATTCATTATCTGAATCCGACTCATCCTCAGAAGAATCCTGATCTCTAGGCCTTTTAAGGGGAGTAGAGGACCAAGGAGGAGCAGGAACCAAAACTCCTTGATGAGGTTTTAAGGACATTAAAGTAGTAAATAGCCCCTGGGTCAAGGCCTGACACTCATTTTTTGGATCCCTAGGAGCAGAAGAAACATGTTTCATTTCTTGTTTCTTTTTTAAGATTATGTTCCCTCCAAAAAACTGAGAAGTCTCAGACCCAGGACAGCAGTCAAGAACCATAGTAAGAACTTCTTCCCCAACTAAAAACTGAGGAACTCCCCTAGGCTCCACAGAAAAAAATTAACCATGATTCCCCCTGAACATCCAAGATGAATGCCTGCATAGCCACTTTGGATGTACTGCCAGCTGGACCTGGCCTTCAACATGGTCACAGCAGAGAAATCCAACAACACAGCTAGTTTATAATGACCTCGGCAGAAACACCTGACAGAGGCTGGACAGCAGAAGATTCTGGTCGTACCTTTTTCCTCTTCTTCTTCCATAACAGCTGACCCTCTGAGTGGGAGATTCCTTCCATTATATATCTAGCGAGAAGCTTAAGACTCTGGTTTTCAAGATACAAGGAAAGGGAAGAAAGTCTACAGTGAAGGGTTTTCAAAATGAACTTCTGACAAATAGAACAAAATGTACGGTCATGAGAAGCTGCTAGACAAAAAAGGCACTTATCGTGGTGGTCTTTATGGGGAATCTGTCTCCCACACTGGCATTTACCCTTCCTGGATGACATTAACCACAAGGAGCACAAAGAAATTAAGAAAAAACAAAATCTTAGAAGTCAGCAAACAAGCATAGGTAGTCACTGGAGAATGAAAATGTGTTGAATTGGCAGAAAATGGATGCAGGTAAAGAGACTGATAGGAAAAAGATACGTTCAGACTGGTAGCAAAGAAGTTCTGATAATGGTAGGCCTGAATGTCATCTTTATGCCCTATACTATGCAAGGAGTGTTTGGGTGATGTTTGGCATACCTTTTAAAAGCAACAAGTAGTCTTTGGTAGACTATCCGAATGTTCAGGCTTCCATGGCAGGGAATCCCACCTGTTAAGAATAATGCAGCAGTGAATGTAAGGACATCATATGAAGATGCTGACAGGCGAAGATATTTGAACCAGCAAATTTGCTGATGTACTGCACCTAGTCTCTGTACAGGTCATCTTCCCATACTATGGCACATTGCCTTCTATCCATAACAGGTGACTTTGAACCTCTGTCTTAGGTTCATATTCTTTTCCTGCCAATGGCAATATTTTCCAATGTTTTAGTGGCCTCTCTGTAAAGTTGTATTTCTTTGAGTAAGAAGTAAAACATTTCCAATCAAGCTGTGACCTATGTCTCTTCTCCCAACTTAGTACATTTTCCTCATTTTAAATCTTACATAAGTTTGCCATATTTAAAATTTAATACTATTTAAGTACATACCATATAAGGTGGTTCAAAAAGAAATATCACCATCAAGTGGAGTAGATATGCTGTATAAACATGGTAAAAGAAAACATGGTAAAAGAAGACCAGTTGTTTTACATTAAGAAGGTTTGTGGTCTGCACTGTGGTGGCAGAACAGGTAGCTTACATCCTTCTAAGTTGGGAACTGCTGATTGAGGGCTCAGTGTCTGTTATTCTAAAAGTGTATTAATTCTGGTTTAAGCACTTGGGCTTCAGGCCAGTTATTTTACATTAGAAGGGTTCGTGGTCTGCACTCTTGTGGGAGGAGAGGCTGGACTCTGCCCTTCTGAGCTGGGAATTTCTGGTTAAAGGCTTATAGTGCCTGCATATTTGAACTGCTTCTTACTGAAATTGGTACACCTTGTTTGTTGTAGCATAGACTAGATCCAGGCCTGCTGAATCTAGCTTTGTTTGTATAACTTGTGCACTAATCCAGGCATTCTTTAAAGTATTCAATTGTATTTATTACTGCTTGGTAGTAACTTGATTAAAGTGTAGCTATCATTCTAAGTCTTTTGGATTAAGCACTTGGGCTTCAGACCAGTTGTTTTACATTAGGAAGGTTTGTGGCCTGCACTGTGGTGGCAGGACAGGTAGCTTACATCCTTCTAAGTTGGGAACTGCTGATTGTGGGCTCAGTGTCTGTTATTCTAAAAGTATATTAGTTCTGGTTTAAGCACTTGGGCTTCAGGCCAGTTATTTTGCATTAAGAAGGTTCGTGGTCTGCACTCTTGTGGGAGGAGAGGCTGGACTCTGCCCTTCTGAGCTGGGAATTTCTGGTTAAAGGCTTATAGTGCCTGCATATTTGAACTGTTTCTTACTGAAATTGGTACACCTTGTTTGCTGTAGCATAGACTAGATCCAGGCCTGCTGAATCTAGCTTTGTTTGTATGCTTGTTGTCTGTTTGCTTGTTATTTCCCTGAAACGCTAATTCCACTTAAAACGCGGCTTTTCAGCGCTTCTGTAGATCCCTAGTGATATCTGCATTGCTTACTGTACTTATTTCCTTGTTTCACTTGAAAGAAAGTTACTGTTTGTCGTTTTTGCATTTAAGTTACCTGTAACACATTGCATTTAAGTTACCTGGCATTTACCCACTAAAAAATTAAAAGCATTACACCCTCACAAACTCCCCTTGAGTACCTTTTTCCCCATTAGCCCTTTTTTTTTCCAATTATAAAGGAATTCCCAATCTATTCTAGCATGTCCAAAGGTCAGTTGTCAATCTCCTCTCTGGTCCAGCTGGTGAATCTGGGAATCTTGAGGCAATGTTACAACTGCCTCATGTACACAGACAACCCTCTCCTCCTCCCAACAAATTCCAACACATGTGAGAGATGCAACCATATAGCCATACTGGAGGCTAAGCTCTCTCAACTCAGTACTGGCGTAACCAGTCAGGAGGAGAAGGAAACCACACTCACTACAATTCCAGTCTCACATAGACCTACCACGACAGCAAACCAAACACATAAACACACAAAAACATACTCGGAGGCTCTAAATAAAAATCTGCCTAAGCAGCAGAGACCTACAAAGCGGACACCCAAGCAACTGCTACCCCAAAACAAAACACGTACAACACATAGCTCACAAAGCCAGTGTGCCGAACAGTCACAGCCCTTAAGGCTAAACAACACATCTGATACACTTGTAATAGGTGACTCTATCGTCAGGCACACTGACGTCCCGCTCACCAGGCTGAACAAGGAGAAGGTCACGGTGAGCTGCCTGTCAGGCGCTAGGATCCGCCACATAACACAAGCACTCAGGTCACTCCAAGGCAAGTACAAATATGACTCAGTCATTGTCCATGCTGGTGTGAATGACCTGAGACGTACCTCCCTGGACTACATGAAAAGAAACATAGAGGAGCTCTCTGAGCATGTAGCCCAGGCCGGTATGACCCTGACCTTGAGTAGCATCTTACCCTCACCAAGAAAGATGCCACAATATGAAGACAAGATGATCAATTTCAACAATTGGCTTAAGTATTGGTGTCATTCAAAGGGGATCCAATGCCTGTCAGCCTGGGATGACATGCTCGACAAGCCACGATGCTTCGCTAGGGAGGGCTTGCACCTGTCACCCCTGGGCTTTCGGATATTGGCAAAGGCTCTTGCTACCCCCATAGTGCCTTTTTTAGGCAAGGCTCAAAAGACAAACCCACCTCCATAGGTATCACAAGGGATAAGAAACTAAGAGTAATGCTACTCAACGCCAGAAGTCTAAACCTCAAGATGCACGCACTCAAAACTCTCCATAGCATGGAGAACATTGATATCTGTGCAGTAACAGAAACCTGGTTCAAGGCTCCCGAGAGCACCCCAGCACTACCAGGTTATACCTCATACTATGCTTTTCGCCCCCAAAACTTGGACCGAACCACAAAAGGAGGGGGAGTATCAATATTCGTCAAAGATACCCACACCTCCAGGTTGGTGGCACAGCACGAAGCATCAGAGACTATCCATGTGCAACTAACAGTGGGTAAAACTGCCTTCCAGTTTATAGCCTGCTACAGACCACCCTCCCAAACCCAGGAACCCCACTTGGCCTTCCTGAGATCACTGGAAAATATGAAGGTCTCTCCAAACACCATTATACTGGGCGACTTCAACTACCCAAACATAGACAGGGAGCATTACTCTAGCTCCAACACCCTAGCCCAAAGGTTCCTAGAATTTATAAACTCAAATGCTATGGAACAACTTGTTACCACTCCCACAAGGGGGGGAAACATACTGGACCTGATCATCACCAACATGGGGACTCTATGCTCCAGACCAGAAGTGTATCCCTCATTGGTAAGATCAGTCCATAAACTAATCTCACTGGATATTCACATCCCGACTCCACCCCCTGCCCTGAAAACCACAGTGAAAAACTTCTCTAATGCAAATTTCACACTCCTCAAAACCGAGGTGGAATCCTTCAAAGCCCCCAGGCCTGTGGAAAATACGGCCCAGACCACAGAATCCTTTATAAACGCATTCTATGAACACCTTCAGGAATGCATGGATCATGCAATCCCAAATAAAACCAAGTCCCAATCCTCCAAAGGCAGACGTCCTGTCTGGTGGACCCCAGCCATAAACAAACTATACAATAGAAGGAGGAAGCTACTACATGACAGAGCAAAATTCCAAAAAGGGAAGGCATCTCTGATCAGTATTACCAAAAAACTACGGGCACTCATAAAATCGTCTAAGGCCAGCTTCGAGAGAAAAATTGCACAGGACACTAAGGATAATCACAAGGCTTTCTTTAGTTATGTTAGGAACCTGGGTGGGAATTCCCAGATATGCTCAGAATTATTCCAAAATGACAAAAAATACACCGAACCCACAGACATTGCCAACATCCTAGCTGACAGGTTCAGCGCAAACCCCCCCCCCACCAAAAGGGCAAATATCTATCCCAGCAGAGTGCTGCGCCCCTGACATCTCAGATGCTCAGGTAAGAGCTGCCCTCTCCAAAGCAAAAGACACAGCATCAATGGGACCAGACGGTGTCCCGGACTGCATCCTACATGAACTCCAAGAAGAGCTAAACCCAAACATAAAACTACTGTTCAGTTTCAGCCTTACTACAGGATATGTACCCAAAGAGTGGCGTACAGCAACAGTGGTCCCTCTCTACAAAGGTGGTGCCTCAACGGATCCTGGAAACTATCGCCCCATAAGCCTGACTAGCTTGGTCTGCAAAGCTATGGAAAGGATCATCATGGACCTCATAAATAAACATATTGGGGACCTACAGACACTGGATCCTACCCAGTTTGGCTTTGTTAAGGGCAGATCCTGCCTCTTAAACCTGGTTGATTTCTTTGAAACAGTCACTAAGGCCATTGACGAGGGGAAGGTGGTCCACACAGCCTACCTGGACCTTGCAAAAGCCTTCAATACAATACCCCACTCGGGCATTATAGATAAGCTCACCAGCTTAAATATAAACCCCTATGTCACTAGATGGGTTGCAAACTGGCTCAAGGACAGAACCCACACGGTTAGAATTGCTGGAGCCATGTCAGACTCCAAACCAGTTACAAGTGGCATCCCACAAGGCTCAGTCCTGGGACCTCTCTTGTTCGGTATATATTTCTCGGAGGTACAGGCCAACACGGAAGGACTGTGGCTGACCAAGTTTGCAGATGACTGCAAACTGGGCGCCATAATCAACACTCCAGCCGACACAAGCATCCTCCAAAAGGGCCTCATAGAAACAGACAACTGGTGCCAGAGCCATGGCCTCATGCTAAACACCAAAAAGTGTATAGTCATCCCCTTTGGCAAAAACAAAGTGCCCACAAATTACCACATAGGTGGTAATCCATTAAGTACAGAAGAAGTAATTAGGGACCTGGGGACCCAAGGTGATAGCAGTCTCTCATTTGACAACCACGTGGCCAAAATGGTTAGAAAATCATTTTATATAGCCCACCTAATCATGAAGGGATTCACATCTAGATCAGGGGAGGTCATTGTGCCTCTTTACTCATCCCTCATCAGGCCCATAATTGAGTACAATGCCCCTTTTGGGATGTACCTTACCAGACACCTACAGCAACTGGAAAGACCCCAAAAGTACCTCACCAAGAGGATCAAAGGGTTCAAACAGATGCCATATGTTGACGAAACACAAACCAAGTCCAGCAAGCCAAAACTCCAAGCTGTAGCAAAACGCTATAAAATAAAAGAATATAATCCAAGTTAAAGTTGCCCTTGCAATTTGGATTATATTCTTTTATTTTATAGCGTTTTGCTACAGCTTGGAGTTTTGGCTTGCTGGACTTGGTTTGTGTTTCGTTTACAAGTTTGTGTGCCGTAATTTGTGCTTTTCAGATGCCATATGTTGCCCGGTTAAAGAAACTCCAGCTTTACTCAGTGGCATACCGCCTGCTCAGAGGCGATCTGTGCCTGACGTATAAAGCCATGTCCAACCCGGAATTAATGGACATGCTGCACCTCAGAAAATCCAAATCCCATCGAGCTACGTGAACCTCAGCACTGAAATAAATAGGACATGCTGGAGGGACAGATTCATAACCCAGCGGCTCCCTTCACTCTGGAATAAAATCCCAGTCCAGGTTAGGCAGAGTCCCTCATTGACTCTCTTCAAGAGGAATCTTGATGAGTGGATGGGAGATCATAGGTTTACCCCGGGTATCACTTCTGTGTCACTGTTAGACAGAGGCACAGTATACTAACCTCGAAAAAGGGCATAGCAAAATAAATTTAAAATGGGTGGCGAAAGCCAAACACATTCTGGCTAGGCTTATAAATGACCTAGGGCAGATAGCCTAGTATGAACCTATGAACCTGTGTGCTTCTAATATTGTGTTTATGCCATATCAAATTCAGACAGCATATAAAAAGTTAGATATTCTACAAGTGTACAATAATGAAGAATGCTAGTTGTTTAGTTCTTGAAAAACAGAAAATATCATTGTTTCTTATCAGAATTCCCCTAATTTCAATGTGCATCTTACTGTTCTGCAATCAACAATATAGTTTCAAGATTCCATTATATCTGTCCCAAAGATTATATATATGATGTTTTGTTAACAGCACCTTTCTTTGTAATCTCCCTTTCACTTTTGAAAACTGGTGAAAATGTTTTCCCCCATTGCCCCTCCCCTCCTTTTTACAATGGAGCAAATGCCTGACTGCAGCAGTTTACTAAAGGGGATCCAAGTGACTCAGGATCAGTTATTGACAATGGAACTGATGGGGCTACTTGGGGAGGGTAGGAGTGGAAAGACTCACCCATCTTGTCTTGAAGAAGGCTGATGGATCCACTTCTGTGGTGTCTGCTAATGGTAGGAAGACTGTGCCAAGTTGTAGTGGTCAGCCATATACAAAGGATCACCAAGTAACACTTGATGCTGTAGCTAGAGTGGTGTGTGTAAAATGCAAGCAACAAAATAGCCCAACCATTGTGATCTTGACTTCAGAAAACAGTGTGATGCAGCAGTTTCAAGGTTAACAGCAGATAGGGATGCTATAACAACCCATTGATTTCGGAATAATGCCCTAAGAAGGATGAGCTGCTGATACCGAGTGACTGGAGGGAGAAAAAAAGAGAAAAAGAGAGAGAGAGACACACACATACACAAAAATTAATTATGTATAATTTACGATTTAATTATGTATCATTATTGCTAATTATGTTAAAAATTTAAAATCTCATTTCCTAAAAAATATTTCAAAGTCATTGTCCTAAAACTGTCTAGGATGGACATGTATGAAAAATATTCATTAATGAGCTTTGCTACACATGAACATATGACTCCATTCACAGAAGTAATCATGTATCACAAACATGGCTGTTACTTTATACATTTTCAGCATCATCACAATTCCTTTCATTCCTACCTGAACAAACTCCATCCCAACTTTAGAAAAAATGCCTTCCTAATAATATTAAAAGCAGCTCTTATGGCTCCCTATTTTCTCATTTTAGGTCACTCTTCCTCACAATGCTTCACTGATCCTCTAACTAACACATTCACCTACCGCAGGTCTCCTTATGAATTTCAAACATTACTTCCAAGAATTTCACTCTATTGATTAATGTTCAAAACTTTATATTCATCTTCCTTTTTCCAACAAGCAGGGAACTCTAAAAGTAACTGCATTATAAATATTGATGTACCTTGACTATATCATCCAAGCATATGCATACTGTATATATCTGGTGGATAGCCAGCTGGCTCACAGACAGGACCCAGGAAATTAGTATTGGGGAGTCCACCTCTACAAAGAGGCCAGTCACAAGCAGAGACCCTCAGGGATTGATTCTAGGACCGCTCCTTTTAGGTATTTACTTCTCTGAAGTCAAGGCCAATCTCAATGACCTCTGGCTGACTAAATTTGCAGAAGAATGCAAATTAGGAGAAGTCATAGATTCCCTCACTAATACAAATGTTTTCCAGGAAGGTCTGACACAGATAAATAGTTGGTGTTAGAGCCACGGACTAAAACTAAATGCCAAGAAATGTATAGTAGCATCCATTGGGAAGTCATCCACCCCTGATAGCTATCATATTGACTGCATGCCCCTTAGAGTTAACCCAATAGCCAGGAAATTAGGGACATACATAGACAGTAATCTAGCCTTTGACCATCACTTGCCTACAGCAGTGAGGAAATCATTCTATGTTATGCTACTTTTAAACAAAGGTATGGCATCTAAGTCCAAGGAAGTCATTATTCCACTGTATTTGGTATTCATCAGACCTATCATTGAGTACAATGGCTCCTTTGGTTTGTACCTAACCAGGCATATCCTACAAATGGAACATCCACAGAGGCCCCTCACTAAAAGAATACAGAGTGTAAGTAACATGTCCTATGCAGACAGTCTCAAGGCCCTGTCCTTGTATTCTGTCTCCTACAGGCTGTTGAAGGGAGATCTATGCCTGGCATACAACGCATCGTCAGACCCCACCATAATGGAGTTCCTGCATATCTACAAAACAAACAGTACCAGAATTACCCATTCTAAAGACTTAAACCTTTTTTCATATAAATAAGACCTGCTGGAGAGACAGGTATGTATCCCAGAGACTACTCCTTCTCTGGAATAGGCTTCCCATCCATGTGAAGCTCAGTTCCTACCTAACACAATTCAGCTGTAACTTTGACAATTAGATAGAGAGCAGGAAATTCATCCCTAGTTTGGCCCTATGTCACTAATGGACACAGGCATCCAATGGTTCATATCCCAGGCCCCTGCTTACACATATCAAGGGTACCAGAACTTGTCAGAGATTCAGGATGTATGGCTAGGCTTAAAGAGACCCTTGTGGTCATTATCCCAATAAACAGCTATGAACCTAAAAACAGTTGTATTTAATCATCTTCATCATGTTCATTGCCAAATGTACTGCCCTGCAGCACTGATTTCCTATAACTCTATAATTCAGTCCAAATATAATTGTTAATGTTTGCAGAGTGACTATTAATGTGTATTATTTAATTTATATATTTTATAAATATACTTACATACAGAATTTATTTTACCTTATTTTAATACAGAAAGCTTTTCTCCATGCTGTCCTTATGAAAATGAACACTGCCCAGCAGGTCAAACCCAGTCAAAAACTATTGAAATAAAAAAATGGGAACACTAGCTTGCATATTCACTGAGTGCAATTGCACTTTAATAAAATAAAGGAACTGGCATACAAAATGAGGTCTTACTGAGCAGTTCCTATTTAAACAAAGCTCCTATACTTCTCCTCCATGTACATGCAAAGAGATTTGTCTCTTACATCACCATGTAAATATTGTTGTCTTTCAGTCTTTTAAACTTTTCACGCATAGTAAAAGTTATGCCATGTTTGCCAAAGAGATTGCACCTTGACTGTAGGGGAAGTGATAAGCTGTAGTTGTAAAAGCATGTGATCTGATTTCTTTACAATCTGATATGATTTAAAATGAGGAATCTCACAAAAAGCAAGTTTAATGGAGCAACGTGTCTTATTGGTGGACTACAAAATGAGCACAACTTCTCACTTTCCTTACACTGTGAGGCCCTTTTAAAGACATTCCTGTATGAATTTTAGATAGTAAATTATGGCTAGAGGAGACTGTCCTACACACATATATATATATATATATATATATATATATATATATATATATATATATATATATATATATAGTAGGAGATCCTGTCAGGAGTCCAGGGACTCCTAACGTTCTTCAAATGCCCCCTTTTTAAGTACTTCATACTGTTCCAGTAGGTTTGGTTGATGGGGAGGTCATTTGATGCATATATTTTACGTGAGGAGTATTTTGCAGAGATCACTGAGCTGCGTGGTTTGGATGATGTCTACTTCTGACTGACTTGACACCTTTGGGGATGCCATCAAAGAAATGGAGCCAACCAAAATTTAAAGCAGTGGTCTTGTGATAAATTTCAGATGATTAAGTTATTTTACTTCACATATCCTCTTTATAACACCAGTTTCTCTTTAATGTGATATTAAGCTACATTTCAACACTCCACTGTTATAACTAGTTCCAAATAATTGCCTTAGTGGCATGCACGCCCTGGATTGCTTTAAGAACCCATAAGTTTTCTCACATAAAAGTTTACATTTTATAAGGTAAAAAAAAAAACAACTTTGACACGTTTCTTCTAAAGGTATTGCAGATTTACTATGACAAATAAATCGGTTACCCATATTCTTTGCTCTATGGAATGCAATTCAAATTCCAGTTACACTTTTCATTTTTTTCCTTCGAAATGAAGCAAAAGAACAGAACATGCTTTTATGTTTGAAAACCCGCTGGCCATGGTAAACTCTTCACATGTCACATTAATAAACACTGTTGTATTCAGTATTCAGCCATCACAGACCATAGGTTTTCTGTTGTTTCATATTTTACGGCCTTTCCTTTCACTTTTCTTTTAATCATCCCATTCTTTAACTCACTATTTACCACCATATCTGTTTGTCTTTGTGCCTTACACTGTACATTTTTCATTTCTCTATAGTTATTACTGGTCTGAACACATACAGAAAGTTTGTTGAACCAGGAGATGAAACTCATATGCATATCACTTGGGTTTTCTGAAGGTCAGTGGCATTGTATGGCCATTTGAAAGAATAAGCCTTAGTTTAAGTTGAAGACATCAATTTTCTTCATTGAGATTTGCAATGATCTCATAGTGTCTGATCACGTTTGAGTATAATGATGGTATATACTTCTGTGTTTTCGATTACCACATAGATTTGCTTAACACTGACTAAATTGGAATGATAGATTTTTATTAGTTTAAGTGATTTGCTCTGATTTAAATAATTTTGTAAAAAATACTAACAATTTGTTCTTAGATTCAATTGTTATCATTATGCTGATAAAATGACTGACTTTAACAATTGGCTTAGATTCTGGTGTCATTCCAGGGGGATCCAGTACCTGACAGCCTAGAAAGATATGATCAACAGACCATGATCCTTTGCCAGAGATGGCCTGCATCTGTCTCACCTGGGCTTCAGGCTTCTGGCAAAAGCTCTTGCCTCCTCTATAGTGCCTTTTTTAGGAAAAGAGATAATGTTAAAACTATCAACATAAATTTCAACAAAACACAAATTATAGGTCATGCTGCTAAATGCTAGGAGTCTAAACATGAAACTGCACTCATTGCAAGCATTCCTAAATCTGGAAAATGCTCACATCTGTGCAGTCACAGAAACCTGGTTCAAAGCTGGACAGCACCCCAGCCTTACCTGGCTACTCATCCGATCATACATTCAGACCCCAAACTGTGGGAAGTAAACCCAAAGGAGGTAGAGTTTTAATATACATTAAAGACACACACTCCTCCAGTATGGTCAAACAGTATGACGCACAGGAGACACTCCAGATACAGTTAACCATTGACAAGACCCCTATTTAAATCATAGCTAGCTACCGGCTCCAAAATCTGAATCAAGATGCCCAATCCACCTACTTGGGCCTGTTTTAATCTATCAAGATTCAACCCTTTACCCTGATCCTGGGTGACTTTAACTTCCCAAACATAGACTGGAAGAACTACTCATGCCAGAGCACAAATGCCCAGAGATTCCTTGATTTTGTCAATGCAAATGCCTTGGAACAGCTAGTTGATACCCCCATAAGGGGTGATAATATGTTGGAATTGTTATTAACCAACATGAGTAACCACTGCAGCATCCCTATAGTAACATCCACCCTGGTAAATCTAATCACAAAGTGGTCACTTTCAAAGTCACCATATCCCCCAACCCCCCTCTAGCTAGGATCAGACATAAAAACTTCTCCAAAGCTGATTACAGCCTCCTGAGGGATGGTATAAACAGCTTCACAGCCCCCTCCCCCACTGTAGGAATTGGCACCAATATCCAAAACTACACTAAAGCACTATACGAGCATTTACATAGATGCATGGAATCAGGCATACCCGACAGGACTAAATCATCCTCTGCAAGGAAGAGTAAGCCTGTCTGGTGGACATCTGCAATAAATAAACTCTATAACAAAAGGAAAAAATTGCTGTCCAAGACCAAGAAGGATCAGGTGCTCAGTTGGAACCAATGTCTCCTTATCCTGAAGAAGCAAATAAGAGCACTAGTGAAATCCTCCAAAGCAAACTTTGAGTCCAAATTGGCCACATCTACTAGAGACAATCATAAGGCCATCTTCACATCTGTCCACAACCTCAAAGGAAGCACCCAAATCTGTTCAGAACTAGTGGTCAAGGAAACCACATATACAACTGCCGTAGATATAGCAAACTTGCTGGCTGACAGATTCAGTGAAAACATTACCCCTCTGTCCCCCCATCAGTAAATCAGGACATCCCCAGTACCTGCCCCCTTCCCTTTATATCTAGGGAACAGGTCATCACTGCTCTCTCAAAGGAAAAAAATACAGCCTCCATGGGACCCGATAACATCCCAGGCTGCATCCTATGTGAACTCAAGCAGGAACCTGCAGCACCACTAGGCACCCTATTCAACCAAAGCCTGAGTACTGGCTTCATCCCAGCTGAGTGGAGGACAGCCACTGTCATCCCTTTACACAAAGGTGGAGTTTCCACCCATTCAGGAAATTATAGACCCATCAACCTAACTAGCCTGATCTGCAAGGCCATGGATCTGATTATCATGGACCTCATCAATAAGGACATTGGCAACCTCCAAACACTTGATCCCACACAAGGTGGCTTCATCAAGGGAGAGGTCATGTCTGCAAAATTTGGTCAACTTCTTTGAGACAGTCATCAAAACCATGGATGAGGGGAAGACGGTGCACACCGCCTACCTTGACCTGACCAAAGTCTTTGACACTATTCCTCACTTGGGCATAAAAGATAAGTTCTCTCAACTAGGCATCAATCCATATGTTACCAGATGGGTAGCAAACTGGGTCAGTGATAGAACCCATGTAGTCAAAATAGGGGAAGCCACCTGAAGCAGTAGACCTGTAACAAGCGGCATACCCCAGGATTCAGTCTTGGATGCCTCTGTTATTTGGGATATACTTTTCTGAAGTGCAGGCCAAAACCAGTGGGTTATGGCTCACCAAGTTTGCAGATGACTGCAAGCTGGGTCTGTCATCAATTCCCCTAGTGATGTGGACATCCTCCAAGACGGTCTCACTCAGACAAATGACTGGTGCCAGAAACATGGCCTCAAGTTGAATACCAAAAAATGCATTATCATCCCCTTTGGGGAGAGTGACATCCCCACAAATTATCACATTAATAACAACATCCTAAACACTCAATCAGTCCTGAGGTATTTGGGCACCAAGTTGATAGCAACCTGACTTTTGACCACCATGTTGCTTCTGTTGTACAGAGGGCCTTCTACATGGCCCCCCCCTCATACGTAAGGCTATCTCATCAGTGACAAGGAGGCCATAACATCCCTATAGTCTTCCCTTATAAGGCCCATTATCAAGTACAATGCCCCTTTCAGAGTGTACCTCACAAAGCACATGCAGCAGCTAGAGAGACCACAGAGGTTGCTCACCAGGAGAATCCAGGGCCTCAGACATCTACAGATAGACTAAAAGCCCTTTCCCTCTACTCGGTTTCATACAGACTCCTCAGAAGTGACCACTCTCTGGTGTACAAGGTGTTCATAGACCCCACCTTGATGGGACTGCTGCATATCTGCAAGTCAAGTTCCACTCGAGTAACCCACACGTACAGCCTCAACCTGGTCTGTGACATCAACAAGACTTGTTGGTGTGATAGATTTCTGTCCCAGAGACTCCTCCATCTATGGAATAGACTCCCTCTCCACATCAAGAAGAGCACCTATTTACCCCTTTTTAAGAGCAACCTGGATAACTGAATGGGAAACTGAAAATATAACCCTGGGATTCCACCCATATCCCTGCTGGACAAGGGTATGGGTGCTGATTTGTCTAAGCATGGGCTAAACTCTTGGCTAGGCTTATAAGGGCCTCAAGGCCAATAGCCTAGTAACCTCCTATGATCCGATGATCTTATGAATAAATATTGGTTGTAACTATAACTTCTGGGACCACTGCTAAGAAAAAGTCATGCTTTCATATGTGTTAAAAGCAAGGGAATTCCCTTTGAGGAATGTTAAATTCAGACATAAGTATATTACTAAATAGTTTTGCCTCTAGTTATGGGTTGCCTTTGCCTGTTGGGAGTTTCAACCAACAAAAAGGCACCATTCAGATTTAGTTACAAACTTGTTTGTGTTTTTGCTTATTTGTCAAATTTGAAAATGTCTCTTTTGTGATAATAACAGGAAACCTGTATGCGCAATTTGAATATAATATTGGCAATGGACAGCTGCCCAAGCCCACTGCCCTACAGGTCATTTTCCAGAGGATTAGTAGGGCACAGGCTGCTTTGAACAGGGTTCCACAGGCCATTGTTCTATTTATTTTTTAAGTAAAGAAACACAGCCTTTCTTTACAAAAAACTGAATAAAATATAAATTGATAAATGGGACTGATCCCTTGTTGAAAGCAGTCACAGCTCTGTTATCCTATGGGGAAGGATAGAGCACTCAACCAGTTGATTTGTGGCTTTTCTCTACATACTGGAGCTGAAAGTTTACAAATATTAAACTGCAAAGGGATGGTTATATCAGCCAAAAAGGCACAAAAAGGCAGCAACCATGGTAGCATGAAGTAAATTATTATGATTATTATTATTATTATTATTATTATTATTACTGTGCAAAATTATTTTTTCTGCTAGCTAGCTGGAGAGCAGCTGCTTGTTGGTATAAAATTTAGATGGAATAAATTCTGTGGCTATTATTTTCTTTTGTTTTATTTATTTATTTATTGCAATGAGATATCTGAGGTATGCACAAACAACAAAGAAACAATAATTACTGGGTATGGGGAAGTCAAGGTATCTAATTAAAATCTTTCTCTAAAGATTCATTTAGCAATTGCTAGGCAGAAAATGTAACACAAGACAATTATGTGCTAATCTAAATAACCAAATCAACTCCCTGTACATGGACTTAGCTCAGGAGAAACAAGCTAACAGTGCAATCCATTATTTTTATCAGAACCACACATCTGAATGACATGTACTTAGTTAATAAAATGGCTATAACTACTGGTTGGAAATATGGATCAGTCGGTGGATGAAAATAACTTTTCTTCTTGTCATCTACTCATTGTCAACAATCATTAACCTTACTTTGAAAGACTACTATACATTTGGGTGAAATAAGTGTTTACACTGTTTTTATGAATCAAATGTAAAATATAAAAACTCAAAGAAAGAACCAGAATGACCAAAATAAGACCCTGACACAA
Source organism: Protopterus annectens (assembly GCF_019279795.1). Classification (NCBI taxonomy): domain Eukaryota; kingdom Metazoa; phylum Chordata; order Ceratodontiformes; family Protopteridae; genus Protopterus; species Protopterus annectens. The sequence continues at coordinate 1,150,193,816 of NC_056727.1, forward strand.
AAAAACAAAAAACTCAAACTGCTAAAAACAAAATGAACGGAAAACGATAAGAGCCGGCAAGCAGATAAAAACAAAAGTTTATTGTGAGCGCTTTTGGTAAGGTCTTTGCCTTACCTTCTTCAGACAAACAGTAAAAAATTCAATTAGGTTCCCTTTATACCCAATTTACCCTTAATTGGGCAAGTTAGCATAGCTAACAAGACAACGTGACTAACACGTAAACATTAATTCTATTTCATAAAAAAATCACCAAACCATACAATTCATGAAATACCTCTAACAACCAAAGACAAAAAACCTGGTCCTCTGAAAAAATACATGACATGCAAATGTACAAATAAATAAAAACTACTTAATGTTAAGAACGATCAACACACTATGCTTAAACTCATTGCTTAATGTATGCTTGTCGGAATGTCAGTGGATCAAAATAAGCACTACAAAAATATATGCAGATTCTTAAAATAGTTATATAATATAACGTAATATAACTGTAAGAACTTTTAACTTCCTATTGTATAAATATACACAATTAATACTATTATGAAAGCAACCAACAAAGAAAATAAAATAAAATAAAATAAGATAAACCAAATACCCATAAAATGGGTGATAAATCCTCAGTTGGCCTAAGAATATGTAAAAAATATATATATGTGTATTTTGTGTGAACATAAATTGTTACACAAACATTAATTATTCACCCAATATCCTAAAAATTAATTAAAAATATATATTCAAGCTAATCATCTTTTTAGTGAAAGGAGCTTCAAGATGCATTTAATAGAAAGGCAATCATTAAGGCCTGGAAAGGTTTGTTTCCTTGTGTTAATCTGCCACATTAACTTGTCAATTTCTAAGTATGTTTGCCAAGGTCCACCTCTAATATCAGTGTATCTATGCTGCAAAATAGCAAATTTAAAATTGTGACCCGGGTGCTCTAAGATGTGCTTAGCCAATGCATTATTGGTGTCTTTTTTACCAAGAGCGTAAATGTGCTCATATATTCATTGTTTTATTTTCCTTTCAGTTTTCCCGATGTAAAAAGCATTACATTGATTACACAAAACTGTATAGGTAACGCTCCTGGTGTCACAATTAAATCTATAATTGATTTTATATGTCTTGTTATTGATACAAAGTTGGTTACCTACTAATATATATTTACATTGGGGGCAGGCACCACATTTAAACATTCCTCTAACCCTATCCGGGGCATTGTTTTTTCTTCTCTGAAAGAGATTTCAGATTCTGCCCCCGCCTTTCCAGGCCTTAATGATTGCCTATCTATTAAATGCATCTTGAAGCTCCTTTCACTAAAAAGATGATTAGCTTGAATATATATTTTTAATTAATTTTTTAGGATATTGGGTGAATAATTAATGTTTGTGTAACAATTTATGCTCACACAAAACACACACACACATATATATATATATATATATATATATATATATATATATATATATATTTTTTTTTTTTTTTTTTTACATATTCTTAGGCCAACTGAGGATTAATCACCCACTTTATGGGTATTTGGTTTATCTTATTTTATTTTCTTTGTTGGTTGCTTTCATAATAGTATTAATTGCGTATATTTATACAATAGGACATTAAAAATTCTTACAGTTATATTACATTATATTATATAACTATTTTAAGAATCTGCATATATTTTTGTATTGCTTATTTTGATCCACTGATATTCCGACAAGCATACATTAAGCAATGAGTTTAAGTATAGTGTGTTGATCGCTCTTAACATTAAGTAGTTTTTATTTATTTGTACATTTATATGTCATGTATTTTTTCAGAGGACCAGGTTTTTTTGTCTTTGGTTGTTGGAGGTATTTCATGAATTGTATGGTTTGGTGATTTATTTTATGAAATAGAATTAATGTTTACGTGTTAGTCATGTTGTCTTGTTAGCTATGCTAACTTGCCCAATTAAGTGTAAATTGGGTATAAAGGGAACCTAATTGAATTTTTTTACTGTTTGTCTGAAGAAGGTAAGGCAAAGACCTTACCGAAAGCGCTCACAATAAACTGTTTCATTTTTATCTGCTTGCCGGCTCTTATCGTTTTCCGAAAATAAGACCCTGACACAAATGAAACTTTAGCGCTTTGTTCTTTTTAATTTAACTTAGAACTTCTTCAGAAATAAATGACTCTCCCGTCACATGGTTTAAATATAATACAAAATCATCACATGATATAAATTAACCAATCAAATAAATAAAATCATCAAACAGAAATTAAAAATGTACATACACATAACTAAAACATATTTTGTCAATTTTAATATATCTAATACACCTAAAACATATAAACTAACATTTTCTTCAATACTTGAATGTGTTGACCTTAAATAACTTTTTGAAGCTGTAAAAAAACATTTCATCTTGATAGCCTCATTGATTACCGGTGCAAGATCTGCCTGAAGTCTAATTTGCCAAGCTGGTTCATGGCACTCTAATAAAGTCTTACAATCCCCATGCCAAAAAACTATCATCTATCTGATCCAGTCCTGAGAAATATATTACAATTATGTTTACCACAATCAGACATTTGAAGTACATGCAGTTAAAAAATGTAGCTATAATTCCTGGGTAAGGGAAATCTTATGGATAAAAATGACTGGCCCTGCTGCCATAATCAAGTTAAGCATTAGTCTAACTTTGTTTGGCTAGTGTCCAGTTGTGTAAAGTTATCTGGAATATTTATCCATGGCCATGTTTTAATCACAGTCAGACCTGTTAGGTATATATAGTCAAAATGGCTGTAACAGAGGAGTAAGGATATCGGTAGTATATAATGACAGCAGTTTGAGTGTGTATTATGGTTGAAATGTTCCAATGAGGCTAATATTGTTACTATTGGTTTGTAAATTTCATTTTACTTCTTGACAGAAAAATGTTCAAGATTACAGACATAAAAGAAGTTTGCCTCATTAAAAAACATATGGTGCACAAATACACATTATAACAATTATGGTAGAAAGTCTAAAAGAACACATGCTGTTATGCTTATGGAGTGAGAGACTCATGGTTTGAAAACTGTTCTGGGCCTAAGGTATGCTTAACCCACCACTGTCTTTATATCATATAATTAGTAATATGTTACAGACATTTGCTTATTAATCATTATTTCAGCAAGTAGTATGAAACCAAACAAAAACTGAAGTGATCCAGTGCCACTCGTACTGTTCTTGCATTATATTTTTGTTTTATTCGTTGACTGCCTATCTTAATTAATACATTTATGTTATGCTATAGTGTTAAATCCCATTTTTTTGTAAAATGGTGCTGTCTTCCACATAGATTTACAACCATTATCCTTCAAAAGTGCTATAACTATAAATGGCAAACAGTTGCACAATGTCACTGATGTGTGCAGGTGTCAAAAACAACAAAACACTCTTACTTTTTTGACTATATCACCACTGCATTTCCCAAAAACTGTAATAAATAATATTATGTAATAAAGAGTATTGTGGGAAATTCATACCCACACTAAGGCTTGCTACAAATCAACTCACAAAGAATACAACTAAGTCTGCAGTTATGATCTTCGTGACAGCCAGATATCTTAATAACCTACAGAATTCTACTATTTCTGACTCATCAGGGTGATTCCTGACTTCCAACAATCAGCAAAGATATTGTCGTTATTACTAGATGTCAGTCTGTCCTTTCATTTGCACATCAACTCCTCTATCCCAAAGATTTATATACAGCTACAAGTAGCATAGAAACGCTCGCGCTTACAACAAAATCACATTTAGCCAGTGCTATTAATATTCCTCTTTCCAGTCTTGAATACATAGGTTCATAGGTTGTTATTTATGACTACTAGTTCCCTTACAAGCCTAGCCAAACACCCCAAACCATGTGGGTCCCCAAGTATCATGGGTGTCTATATGGGGGGGCATATTAGAAGGGAGGCAACTAAGGATTTGTTGGGAGAAGGGTGTTGGTTAGAATAACACTTTTCTTTTTTTTCTTTTCCTTATTTTCTTATTTAAAATGTTCTTATTCTTTTCTTATATTTTTCTTATTGCTTATGTAATTGTGCCACTGTCAGGACAAAACATCACTTTTCTTCAAGAGGAAGAAAATAAGATTCTCAGGTTCATTCACCTTACTAGCCCTACACTACCAATGCACTAGTCTACTATAAATAAAGTCAATTAGCTTCCTGTTTCATCCAGGATTTCCTGTCTCCTTAGCTCCCTTACTTACAAATGTCTATATGTTCATTACTGCCTACCAGCTATTACTAGTACATGACTTCTATATATTAAGAAGCAAAGCTACTGTCAAGGTTAACGTTTTGAATCTGATGACGTCTAGAAGATGAAAGTGCTAATATAAATAAACTTTCTTTGAAGAAAACCGACTAAAGACATTTTTTCTGAGATCTGTTAAAGCTTCTAAAGGCTTAAGAACTTTTGAAAGAGATTAAAATCTTTTCATGTAGCGCTTCTAGCAAGAAGCAAATGCTCATGTTCATCAGAAAGCCATCACTGTTGTCAGGCTAATCCCTTTTGCTTTTATTTTTTTCATTCATCCTGGTTGTTTTCTCAAACTAGCAACTGCTTTCTGGAACTCTTTTCTTGACCACATTAAAGAATTTCAAGATTTCCTACATTAAAAAAAAATGAAATTGCATCTACAGACTGAAAATAAATGCAAATGCTTCACATACGCATGTGGCTTTGATGCAATTGCACAGTCTGTGATTTGATACGTGTGCACTTTAGGGTGCTCTTTGTTCCACTCTGATTGTAACTTTGTATTAATATTCATTGTGTTTACTTCAGATCATTACTCAGAACTGTATCTATTTGCATGTCATTGTCCTACTTTGTTGTCATACTTTATGCTTTAATTGCCTTCTGTGCTACAGCATTTATATATTTTGCATTAAGTATTTTGTTTGATTCTCCTGTGAATACCTACATGGACTATATCTGCAGCTATTTTGTATATGTTGTTTGAGCTGGCTGAAAAGGGTCCTGTACAGGTCCACTTACCATGTAAACAAACTTAAATATATCAGTAAATGAATAAATGGGTAGTAGTTATGAATAAACAGGTAGAAGTTAAGGAATTTCAGTCAAAAATTCAGGAAATGTAACAATTTATGCAGTCACAGCTTTTGGCTGTTATAAAACATTACTGCCCTGATTTTTGTCAGTTACTTCAGTACTGATAGGAAAATAATCTTTGCATAAAGTCTAATTCACAAGTCACTTACCAAAACCATTTAAATCACACAATAATATAAATATAAAATAGACATTGTATAGCTTAGCACATATGATTACTTACTTTCAGAGGTAAAATCAGTTAATGGGTGGCATCAGTTCATCAACTGTTATATTCTGTTTGTGTAATGCATTGCTTAGGAAATGTTATACATTCCATGTCAGTAAACTTGCCAGGACAAAGATGCATATCCCGATATCAACAGTGTAAATGTAAAATTAACTTTATGCCAATCAGTAGTAACAACAGTGAGAGAGCTAGGGACTGCAGATGGTAGAAAATGGAATCATGCTGTATAAAGATAAAACCACAGTAACCTTGTAAAGGGGAGCTGAAATGACATATCTGCCTGCTATTTACATAAATATTAATGAAACTGGTATTAAATTGAAAACCCACGATTAATGAGAAAAAGAAAAAAAAAATTAAAATATATTCACGGTCCAAATTATCAGCATGAGAATCAATAAAATGTACATTTTAATCTGTTACTCAGCATCCCACAAAATATGTGTATAACATACTTCTAAGATGTTCAGAATTTTGCAGAGAATTTCTAATTTTGCCTAATGTTTTTTTCCCCTTGCCTCATAAAATTTTTGATTTTCTGGTAAAATCTCTAAGGATGACAGTCAGTCAATAATGCCAAAAATTAGTTTCGTACTTCTTATTGTTCAAAAATACATATTGATGCAACACCTGTTGTTCTATGAACTTTTTTTTTTTTTTAATTTATTTGATCAGTATTTAAAAATTGTCTCTGATTTTCGGTCTTTGTCTTGTCATTATTTTTGGGTATGATAATTTCTGATCAAATAAGCAAAGAGATATGGCGCATAATCATGTTAATTAGAAAAAAATATAGCTAAAATTAGTTTCAAATTTTCTGCCTGCGCAATTATATTATTTCTCAAAACCTGATATTATCTTATTCTGAAGACGATCTTTTAAAATTTATTTATTATAAATTTCCTATCTTTGGAGAGTATACTTCCTCTAAGATTTTCTGCAGCAAATGATTTCATGATAATGGTGATTAAAAACAATTTATTCACTTGCCACAAGACTTTTTTCTAAACATAACTGATTCATAGTTAGCACTGTACTTAAAATAAATGTTTTTGATTGCACATTATAGCTGAAAGGAACCATGTGCCAATTATGCAACCACCAGAAAGCTAGCGGACAGTGTGTCACAGCAGCAGGCATTTCACTTCACAACTCTTATCAGAAAGGTGCATTTATACAGTAAGTAACAAGACTTACAATACATATTGTAGCCAGCTATGGCAGAAAGAACACACCACCTATGCACAAATACAAGAAACTCTCATGATCTGCATCACTTATGTGCAAATAAAAACGTTCACTTTAAAAAACTATGTAATCCATACATACATCGTAAAACATATATAAAGTACTACTGGACACTTCAGTTACCTTACCATAATTATTAGATAAATAGCTCTGTGACAAACAGTATATCTGCAGTGAGATTAGAATGGCCAATGCATTCTTCAGTGCTTCCAAATGCTGCATGTATTTTACAACCATTCTCTCTTCGCCTCACTCTAAATCTCCTTTCATTTGAATGATAAGGGAATCACATATTTATAGTTCACTACAGGAGGAAATGACTTGTAGCTGCATTCCTACCCTTGGGTAATAGTATTATAAATACGTATGTTCAGTTCTAATAATCCTAAAAAAAAAAGAAAAAAAACAACATATGTACTGAGGAAAGTATCCAGAGGTTTATTTTATGTTTTTAATAATTATAGTTATGTGTGCCTCCAACACATCTGATGACTAAAAGTATAATATGACATTTCTGAAGTTTATGTTTGGCAATAAGTACAAATCCACTATGAAACAATGGCACCAAGTGACAGAGAAGCCTTTCAGATACTGGGTTTGTAGCTTCACATCCCAAAACAGATACTAATCAATTGAACAAATACATTGTATTGTGAATTCCTTTGACACACATTGCAACTACTCTATCAGACTTGTTCTTAGGTAGAAAACGTGATACCTTATCATAGTGCAGTTATAAGAAAACAATATGCCTCATCCTTCATATGAATACATTCTGCTTGTTATGTTTTGAGTTGTGTTATGAGTTAATGTGTTAATGTTTCATGGTTGAAAGACCAAATGTATGTATTTTAATTGTAATGTTTCTGACTGGATTCAGAAACATGATAAGCAATGCATAGGGCCAGCAGTGTACTAGAAACACATAACAAATCCTGCGCACATTTTTTAAAGACAGAAGTTGCAGGGCCGCATATCAGATATGTTATTGTGCACTAAGCCTGTATATGATACAGAGGTCATATGAGGATGCTTATCTCAGCACAAACAGTAGTGTCAATGTAATTGACAAATGGCAAGATTATGCACCAGGCTGGCCCTCAGACATTGCACTGCAGTCCTAGTTTCAGCAGATTAACAACCCTTCTTATTTCACCCTCAGCTATCTAAGAAACCAGTGTGAGGTTGACATGCACAAGGGGCAACAAGAGTACAGAGAGGACTCCACACAAATAGATGTATAGGTTTAAAATTAATGAAAAGTATACATGTAGAAAAAAATCTTTACAAGTATATACATATGCAGACTGCAAACAAAGCCACGGGTCAGCAACAGGTGGAATTCTTGCTTTTGTTGCAGAAATCTGGAGGTTTTATTCCCACTCTCAAACCAACGATAGCTGAATAATTATCCAACGAAAAACCACAGTTGAGCAAAAACCTTTATACAAATCAAAGCTTTCAGGTTAAACACCCTTTTTCAATGTTACATATAGGTCCATTTTAAAACAGTTTATATAGGAGCCCAATACAATCACATGACCAGCAGCCCAAAATCACATGATCAAACATTTTAAACATTTTAACCCACACATGTATACAAATATAATAACAATATTACAAGTTACAAATTACAAAAAAACTTTAAATACATATAACAGATAATTAAAAATGATTTTAATTTTGTACGCTGTATTTTAGTTAATATAGGTTTTAAGGAAACAGCACTATTAAGACCTGGTGGAACATCTGCTATTAATCTAATGATCCATTCAAATTCCCTTATTTCCAAAGTGTTACCAATATCTCCACCCCTATCCGATACCTGAATAATATCAATAACCCTAAATTTAAAATTATGATTCGACCCACAAGCACTTATATGTTTAAACAGGGCATTATTCTCATTAGCCTTACTTATTTCTGACTTGTGTTCTATTATTTGTTCCTTTAACCTTCTAGTTGTTTTTCCAACATAGAAGGAGGAACAAGCAGTGCAGGTAGCAAGATAAACAACATTGTTAGTCAAACAAGTGGCTGATACATGAAAGTTAAAAATCTTATCTATCATTGGATGTTTGAAAACATTATTTCCTTGTATATTGTTAGTGTAGATATTATTAGATATGATATCTCCACAACAACTTCAATTGTAACAGGGAAACGTGCCTTTTCTTATTATATTATATAAGTTTTGTATATTTACATTGAAATCCTTATAACATAATGTGCTTTTCAGTGTCTTCATATTTCTATATGCAAAGCGTGGCTTACTCCCTAGAATTGCTCTAACATCTTCTGATGCCATTAATACCATCCAATATTTATTAATAATACCCTTCACTAAAGGTGTCATGATATTGTAAGAGGTAATATACCTCAATCCACCTTCCCCCATTGATGTATCATCGGTACACATTTCACCCGATGAAAAAATAGGTTTATATATGGTATGTCTATTACTCTTTATTTCTGCCATAATTTTAATTAGAACATCAATTTCATATCCACTATTTATAAACTCTTCACATATATCCTCCATCTGCTTTAAACATATTAAGTCATCAGTGTTTAACCTACTTGTTCTGGCAAATTGTGCCTTAGCTATACCACTAAACACATGCGGAGCGTGCATACTAGAGCCATGCAGGTATCTACCTGCACTAACTTCTTTCCTATATACACTTGTACTAATATGATCAGCTTGAATTCCTATATTAACATCCAAAAAACTAATTTTACTATTAGAAAATTCCATACTAAATTTTAAAAAAGTAGTACTATTAAGAAATATAATGAATTCAGAAAGTTCAGATAAAGTTCCCTTCCAGATAAAAAAACAATCATCTACGAATCTTTGATAAAAACATAGATTATGGTTTAAAAATGTAAAGCCATTATGTATGTATGTCCTTTCCCATTGGTATAAAACCAAATTTGCGTAAGTATTCACAACTGGTGTGCCCATTGCAACACCAGTTAATTGCAAATAGTATTGTTTATTAAACACAAATACATTATTGGATAATACCACATCTAATAAAGAGCAAATAATTTCAATATGTCGGTATGAGAAGGTAGAACGTTGAATCAAAAATTCTCGTATAGAACTGATGCCATAATCATTAGGAATAGCTGTAAAAAGTGAAGAAATATCCATGGTCACTAATAATAAACTGTTTCCTGCCAAATCAACTCTATCAAAATTATCATACCATTGTTTTAACTTCAATTTAAAATCTGTAGTATCCTTTAAGACAGTTTCACACTGGATTAGTAATGGTTGTAGCTGTTTCTGTAGATATACTGAGATAGGCTCAGTTATCCAGCCCTTACCCGAAACTATGGGTCTCATTGGTGACGTCATCATTCGGTGTCGTAATTGGCAATGTGCGTGTAGTCACCAATGAATTTGTGGATAGTAGTTCAGGAAACTCATCTAGGCTGTCCAGCTTGTGATGATATTGTAAGTGCTTTGATAGACCTTAAGCACTTTGTAAGGAACTAACTGGTGACATAGATCTGGACTTATTCCATTTTTTCACTCTTTCTTGCCCCATTATACCTCAGCTTTATGGGATACCAAAAATACACAAATCACAAACTGAACCACCAATGAGACCCATAGTTTCGGGTAAGGGCTGGATAACTGAACCTATCTCAGTATATCTACAGAAACAGCTACAACCATTACTAATCCAGTGTGAAACTGTCTTAAAGGATACTACAGATTTTATATTGAAGTTAAAACAATGGTATGATAATTTTGATAGAGTTGATTTGGCAGGAAACAGTTTATTATTAGTGACATTGATATTTCTTCACTTTTTACAGTTATTACTAATGATTATGGCATTGGTTCTATACGAGAATTTTTGATTCAACGTTCTACCTTCTCATACCGACATATTGAAATTATTTGCTCTTTATTAGATGTGGTATTATCCAATAATGTATTTGTGTTTAATAAACAATACTATTTGCAATTAACTGGTGTTGCAATGGGCACACCAGTTGCGAATACTTGCGCAAATTTGGTTTTATACCAATGGGAAAGAGCATACATACATAATGGCATTACATTTTTAAACCATAATCTATGTTTTTATCAAAGATTCATAGATGATTGTTTTTTTATCTGGAAGGGAACTTTATCTGAACTTTCTGAATTCATTATATTTCTTAATAGTACTACTTCTTTTTTAAAATTTAGTATGGAATTTTCTAATAGTAAAATTAGTTTTTTGGATGTTAATATAGGAATTCAAGCTGATCATATTAGTACAAGTGTATATAGGAAAGAAGTTAGTGCAGGTAGATACCTGCATGGCTCTAGTATGCACGCTCCGCATGTGTTTAGTGGTATAGCTAAGGCACAATTTGCCAGAACAAGTAGGTTAAACACTGATGACTTAATATGTTTAAAGCAGATGGAGGATATATGTGAAGAGTTTATAAATAGTGGATATGAAATTGATGTTCTAAATAAAATTATGACAGAAATAAAGAGTAATAGACATACCATATATAAACCTATTTTTTCATCAGGTGAAATGTGTACTGATGATACATCAATGGGGGAAGGTGGATTGAGGTATATTACCTCTTACAATATCATGACACCTTTAGTAAAGGGTATTATTAATAAATATTGGATGGTATTAATGGCATCAGAAGATGTTAGAGCAATTCTAGGGAGTAAGCCACGCTTTGCATATAGAAATATGAAGACACTGAAAAGCACATTATGTTATAAGGAATTCAATGTAAATATACAAAACTTATATAATATAATAAGAAAAGGCACGTTTCCCTGTTACAACTGTAGTTGTTGTGGAGATATCATATCTGATAATGTCTACACTAACAATATACAAGGAAATAATGTTTTCAAACATCCAATGATAGATAAGATTTTTAACTTTCATGTATCAGCCACTTGTTTGACTAACAATGTTGTTTATCTTGCTACCTGCACTGCTTGTTCCTCCTTCTATGTTGGAAAAACAACTAGAAGGTTAAAGGAACGTATAATAGAACACAAGTCAGAAATAAGAAGGGCTAATGAGAATAATGCCCTGTTTAAACATATAAGTGCTTGTGGGTCGAATCATAATTTTAAATTTAGGGTTATTGATATTATTCAGGTATCGGATAGGGGTGGAGATATTGGTAACACTTTGGAAATAAGGGAATTTGAATGGATCATTAGATTAATAGCAGATGTTCAACCAGGTCTTAATAGTGCTGTTTCCTTAAAACCTATATTAACTAAAATACAGCGTACAAAATTAAAATCATTTTTAATTATCTGTTATATGTATTTAAAGGTTTTTGTAATTTGTAACTTGTAATATTGTTATTATATTTGTATACGTGTGTGGGTTAAAATGTTTAAAATGTTTGATCATGTGATTTTGGGCTGCTGGTCATGTGATTGTTTTGGGCTCCTATATAAACCGTTTTAAAATGGACCTATATGTAACATTGAAAAAGGGTGTTTAACCTGAAAGCTTTGATTTGTATAAAGGTTTTTGCTCAACTGTGGTTTTTCGTTGGTTTTATTCCCACACCAGGATGATCAATATTTAACACTGCAGTGTGACATAAAGGGGCACTACTCTCCTGTGTGTGCCATCCTTCTTTAATCTGAGGCCCCATCTACTTGAATTGGCGGTAGCTCAAGTAAATGTAAAAGATCCCATGGCACCTGAACAAATTTCTCCTAGTAGTATAAAAAACACCAGGGGTATCCCCTGAAAAGAGGCTGATAGCCTAGTGGGACTAACCTGATCAACAAAAGAATAAGCAAAGAAATAAAAATAAAAGCCTTGCAGTATTCAGCTGTGGGCCATAACACACTGCAACAGTTGATGGAACACAGCTGCTGTAACACTTTGGAATGTTGCAGAATAGTGATGTCAGATGGGGCCAAAGGATTTGTAGATAAAGTGCGACTTGCTGTGTGAGTGAATGGTGCAGAGTCCTAAACATGTGGTTATTATGAAGCATGATTCATAAAATCAAATCACTTTGTGCTGGACAATGCACACAAGAATCCATGGAAAATGTGCCAGGGAAAAGGATGATGCAATGCCTGCATCAGCAAACATACTATAATGGTGTGCAGTCATTGCCCCTGAAAGGACAGCTGCAAAATAGAAACTTTTTGACATTTGTAACTAGGTGAAAGTGATTATTGTTTCTGGAACAGATAAACTATACACTCAAAACACATTATAGCCAAGAAGATATACTGAATGATAGTTACGCCACATTGTGTACTGTCAGCATCATTCAATAAGTATGGCACAACTGTAGAGCCGGACATATATTCCCAGGATTTCACTTATGCTTGCTGAAATCCATTAACAGAATTAGTAGCTTGATATGTATGTGTTCCAGGTTGTGCAGTGAGAGGGAGGAACAGATGCATTACATAGGCAGCTGGCAATGGTACATGTTGGATGGCATCTTGTAATGCCTTCTGCCTCTCACCTGTACCTTTACTCATTGCCTTAGCTTAGTGGAGTGGTAGTGAGGTGCTGGAAAAGTGCATTGGAACCCTGATCACTTCAGAGCATATGTGATGACAGATGCTTGAGTGTGGGTATCCTTCCACACCCTTACCCAGTGATGTGCTTTTGCACATCAATGGGTCTATATCAGATGAACAAAAAATCCGTTCAGAGAATATGTAAAGCTCAAAGCTTCACGGAAATTGAAAATGGTATTGTGGGGTCTCAGTACAGTGAGGATTAGGGTATTTGCCCTTTCCTCACTGTAGTGCGATCTCGGACTTAGAATATATATTTAGCGGGGGGCGCAACCCCCACAATACCGTTTTCGATTTCCGTGACGTTTCGATCATTTCATATTCGATGAATGGATTTTTCGTTCATCTGATATAGACCCCACATCAATACCAGGATAATTTGAGAATATCAGAGCTCAATCAAATGTATAAGAGGATAGCAGTGCTTCATCAGTTTATTCTGCTTTTTAGTTATGGCAGGGTGCAATCCAAAAAGTCTTCTGCATTTTGTACTTTGTTAGAAGAGCAGGACTCCTTTGCATATAATGCACATTTGGGGATCTATCACTGGGTAGAATAGTTGTAACATTGCTGAGTGGGGCAGTTGGTTGCCATTCAGCATGCGGCAGTGACATGTGCTCCAGTTTTTGTGTGTTTCTTTATTATTTTTTGACTTCTCAAGGTAGCACTGACAATTTTGTTGCCATTAATAGTCAACATTACATCTTACATACCATCAGGGATGTCAATTCTGTGTTTGTTTCAGAGAGCTCACCCTTATCTCCGTACAAGCTTGTGCTCCTGATACTCTCTGTGCTGCATGATTCACATATTTGTGAATTTATATAATGGTGAGCACCCCGGTTCGTATATGTACCTCCACTGAAACTTGATTTACCCAGTTGTGTATACACACACACACACACACACACACACACACACACACACACACACACACACACACACACACACACTAATGTACCACGAGTTAGAGTTTAGTAGCTGTGTGTGTGTGTGTGTGTGTGTGTGTGTGTGTGTGTGTGTGTGTGTGTGTGTGTGTGTGTGTGTGTGTGTGTGTGTGTGTGTGTGTGCGCGTGTTTGCATGTGTGCTTGTCTGTGTGTGGCATTTTCAGTCTAACTGAACCCATATAGTTTGCAGATGTAAATACATTCTCAGTACATTGGGGTGTACATGGTATCATGTTGTGTACCATTTCCATTCTATGTTCAATTTTCCTGTCTCCTAAAACACTATTGAAATGTAGGCCAAATAGGCTGCTAAGCTCTGCACAACTTAAGTGTCTACCCATGTTAATTGAGCACTCCGAATATTACTGATATTCAAGGTATACAGACAACTATGCTGTATGTCCTTGAAATGCTTGGGCATGTTTTTCTAGAGGTCATGGCAGTGATGCACTGTGAGCTACTATTCTGCCATGTTGTGATCTTTACCCTATGCTGCTTGTCCTGCTGTAGCTTTATGCCTTTCTATGCTACACAACACTTGTCATACTGAGCATGTCCTGCACTTAGTACATTCTTCTTAGTGCTCCATGGACCTTTTACTGAAAGTGCGATTCTGTTTATTCATCTAGATCACCAACAACCAGATTGACTTCTGTCATGGGTCTGATACGTAGGATGCACAGGGTTGATGAATCCAGTGGTCTCTTCTTACTATGCATTGGTTGTCAAGGGCTGGGTCATCTGGGCAGGGTTAGGTATGTGTCACTACAGGACTTCCTTTATTTTTGTTTGTTTTCTTGGTTGTTTAATTGTGGTGATGGACTAAATAAGTTTTATTCCATCCATTCTCTGGATTACAGGCAAGTCAAATGGGAAATACAATACAATACAATTAAAATGGCAAAAACAAAATAAACATTAATGAGAGAAAATAATACAATTTTATTTATTTGTTTATTTATTTACTTAACTTTTGCTAACCAAGTGAGTGAGCTGGTCCATGGACCCAGCAATGATGCAGGTTAGAAAGGCAAAAATAATAACAGTGATTTAGAACAAGCTTTATACTGGCAAAGTACAGCATGCACAAGTATACATACAATTACTAGCAGTACAAATAAAAAAAGCAAAACAAACATCACTAGAATTACCCATTCCAAAGACTTAAATCTTGTTTGTGATATAAGTAGGATCTGTTGGAGAGACAGGTATGTACCCCAGAGAGTAACCCTTCTTTGGAACAGGCTCCACATCCATGTGAAGCAGTGCCTCTTCTTAACTTAATTCAAGTGTAATTTGAACAATTGGATGGGAAACAGGAAAATGTCCTTCTATTCCTATGTTGCAGTATTCTTGTTGAGGGATTTCCCGCCTCAGGTGACCAGTACGTCTGCTCCTGTACAAAAGCTTCAGCTTGGCTGTTACAACTGCATAGGATGTCACATGTAGGGCCATAAACCAGGGGCCTTAAATGTGATGTCTGCATGCAAAGACCTCAGAACTTGAAAGCCTAACAGAAGGAATATAAGGCCCAACAGGAGGAGATGCCAGTGATGTCAGGCATAGGGCCATGGAGCCCTTATGTAGTTTTCATAGGTCCCCAAGGTAGGATATAGGATACCAGGGGTCTAAGGATATGCTGGACTGAGTAAGAGAAAGAGAAGAGGATTTTTGGTGGGTGGGAAGGAATACTGCAACATAGAAGAGACGGACGTCTATGGTTATGGTAAGATTTTACACAACGATTCCATGTCCTTCTAGTCTTATGTTGCAGTATTCTTGTTGTGGGAGAGTACCACAGCTTATTTGGAAGGAAGGGTGGTAGATGAAGAGGCTGATTCTACAAAGCCCTGTAGGATTGCCCTGGCAAATCCTGCTCGTGCTCTGGAGACATTGTCTAACTTGTAGTTTTTGGCGAAAGTGTGAATGGTGGACCATGTCGCTGCTTCCATAATGGAAGAAGTGTCCAGGCCTTTCAGAAAGGCTTGGGGGGGGCTGCCATTGCCCTAGTGGAATAAGCTTTTACCCTCAATGGGTGTTTTTGCCATGGTGTGAGTAACAGAGGCAAATGGCTTTCCTGATCCAACAGGCGATGGTCTGTTTGGAGACTGCCTTGCCCAGGGGCCTGGGATGGAAGGAAACAAAGAGTTGATTGGATTTTATAATGGATTTTGTTTTGTCCAGGTAAAATCTTAACTGTCTGTGTACATCCAGGGAGTGAAGTATCCTCTCCCCTTCATTGGTGGGAGAGGAGTAGAATGTGGGTAGGTGAATAGATTGGTTTAATGACAAATCATTGACCACCTTAGGCATGAAGGAGGGATTAGATCTTAGTGTTACCCTGTCCTTGTGCCAACTATTTTGCATGTCAGCTACACCTACAGTAGGACCTGTACACACTGTCCAGAAGTCAATATCCATTGCTGAAGGAAAGATGGACAAGTCAGGGACAGGGGGCCACTCCTATAGACAGTACACAGCTTAGAGTAACCTACACAATGCCTAGCATACCTCTTTATGTACATATTTTTGCAGAATGTCCAGAGTTTTGCATCATAATTTTGTTGTTTGTCATGAAATTGTGGTTTTCTGGCAAATCATTGGCAAACCATGAAAGACTAAAGTCAGAAAATAATGAACATATTTTAGTTTCAGACTTCATACCTTTAGAAAAATGCATTCTGATGCAAAATATGTTATTGTAGCAGCTATCTAAGTTTGTAAAAGCAATATTTAACACCTATCCCTATTTCTGGCCCTTTGTCACCCAATTATTTATGGCTTTTTCCAAGTTTCTGGCTCTAAGAGATTGAGAGGTATGGTGCCTAGTAGGACAGCAGGTACCTGAAAGTTAGTGTACTGCCAGGTTATAAATGACTGTCACCTTACTGTGTCAGCCCTGCAAGTCACTGGCCACCATCCATACCCCTGGATTGACATGCTGTCACAGAACGACTACAGGTATGCCACATATATCTGTTATACTTGGCCTAACATTGCATTTGCCCAACAAACTATTTGCAAAACAAGAAAGGTACATGTCAAAACATCAATGGCAGACAGTGGAGAAGCTGGCATCATACCGATAAGAAATATCAAGCAAATACCAAACTGGTTTCTCAACTGCCTATGTTTGGCAAAGCATTATTAACACCCTGTCCCCATGTGTGGGCCTGTGTCTGACTGTCATACATGGGCTTGTGCAGATGTCAGTCTGCGACAGGTTGACAGCTAGGGCAAACATGTCACCTCATAGTAACGTAGCAACACAAAACGCCTGAGGACCACAGCAGATGTAGTGGTGCAATGATGGACAACCTGCTAAATAGGTACACTCAGAGGTGTGAAGCCCATAACCCTGTGTGTGATGTTACAGTGTCTACCCCACTCACACCAGAAATTCAAATACATAGCAGCCACTGTGACCAAAGCCTGTGACCAGACTACAGAAGGCAAAGAGATACACATAAGGGGAAGGGAAACCACTGGCCAGACAAATGGAAAATGTGCATACCAGAACAAATCATGCAGTAACATAGGTACCCTGCAGGGTATGGAGTCAATAAACATCACCCATAACTACACAACACACACCCACGTAAGTGGAGGTCATCAACAAAACAAAAATGCAAACAAAGGACCACAGAACATGCATAGTCCACACACCAGTGTCTTGCAACCACTAAGGCCTTACCATAAACCCAACATATTAATCATAGGAGACTCCATCGTGAGACACCCAGATGTGCCTCTCACCAGGCTGGATAAGGAGAAAGTCATGCTAACTTGTCTGTCAGGTCCCAGAATCTGCCATATCACACATGCACTTAGGTCACTCCACAACAGGTACTGTTATCACTCTGGCCTAGTCAATGACAGTGTGAAACTATCAGATGCACCTCCCTGGCCTATAGGAAGACAGCCATGATTCAGCTTGCTGAATATGTGTCCCATGCAGGTATGTCACTAGCCTTAAGCAGCATTCTACTGTCACCTGGAATGATGACTCAATACAAACAGAAAATGATCATCGGTAACAATTGGCTTACTTACTGGTTTCACCCCAGGGGGATCCACTGCCTGGCAGCCTGGGAACATTTGACTGACAGACCATACTGCATTGCTAGAGATGGCCTGCATCTGTCTCACTTGGCCTTCAGGCCTCTGGCAAAGACCCTTGCCTCCCCCATAGTGCTGTTTTAGGGAACGTCATGGGGTCAACATTACCAACATATAACACTCAACAAAATTGATTGGTCTGGGGGCCTCTGGTATACATGATATACTTCTCTGAGGTGCAGGCCAAAAACACTGGCCTACGGCTGACCAACTTGGCAGATGACTGCAAGCTGGGAACAGTCATCAATACCCAAAGTGATGTGGACGTCCTACAACAGGGTCTCACCAAAACAAATGACTGCTAATAGAAACATGGCCTCAAGCTGAATGCCTACAGTTGCATCATCATCTCCATAGGGGGGACTGACATCCCCACATATTATCACATTAACAATGTTCTATATACACCATCAGTACTGAGGCATTTGGTCACCCAGGTTGATTGCATCCTGAAGTCTGTGCACCATGTTGCTTCCATTGTACTGAAAGCTTCATAGATGGGCCAACTCAAAAATAAGGGTAGCTCATCCAGGGACAAAGAGGTCATACAATCCATATATTCTAAGCTTATAAGGGCAATTATTTTGTACAATGCCCCCTTTGGCATGTATCTCACAAAGCACATGCAGCAGCTGGAGAGACCACAAAGGTTCCTCACCGGGAGATTCCAGGACCCCAAAAACTTATCCTACACAGATAGGCTAACAGCACTGTCCCTCTACTCCATTCCATACAGACTCCTCAGAGGTGACCTCTGTCTGGCATACAAAGTAATCCAGACCTTGCCGTGATGGAACTGTTGCACATCTGGAAGGCAAGGCCCACTTGAACAACCTGTAGGTGCACCATCAACCTGGTCTGTGATATCAACAGGACTTGTTGGTGTGCCAGATATGTGTCCCACAGATTACCCCATCTGTGGACTACACTCCCTGCCCTCATCAAGCTGAGGTGCCTCAATACCCCTTGTGAAGTGCTCCCTGTATAAGTGCACGGGAAACAGAAAATGCAGTCCTGTGATTCCACCTGTGTCTCTACTGGACAGGGGCTCTGGGTGCTGACATGTCTTAACATGGGCTACACTCTCATCAGCGAGGGTTATAAGGGCTTCAGGTCCAATAGCCTAGTAACCTCATATCAACCTATAAACAAATGTCTGTCAGTGGTTCACATTACTCTGTACTGCTCTGCCACTGACATAGCTGGAAATCACAGTGCTATGTGAAATATACCACACATATAATGGACATCTCTGCTCAGTAGAATGCACTCTGTACCCACACCAGGATATGGCTTTTCAGTTAAGAAGAATAGCATACAAGCAGGAGATCCCCAGCCAGTATGTCACTGAGGTGCTGGACTGTTTACACTGCTTCATCAGCCAATTGACTGTAGCCACACCTCTCAACCGGCTGAATTGGGCAAAAATGTATATAGTTTAGCTCATTATTTTGGTCTGTGCATCATACATCTTGTAATTCCAAGGTAAATCACCATGATGATCTGAGGATATTTGTCAGTAAGTAATGACACAATACATTTCAGTGTCAGATGACTTATATGTGAGAAGATGTCTGCTAAAACAAACCCTGTTACTCTAGCAACTTTCTACATTAATAAGAGCAATATTTACAGTATCTCCCTATGTTTGGGCCATTGTCCCACCATTTTAGCAGGCTATCTCCAGATTCCTTGCACTAATAGGTTGACAGGTATGGCTGTAGCACACAAAACACCGGAACGGAGTACAACTATCTCTGGAATGGAGTCCCACTCTTATTATAGATGGTTTTACTGGGCATGCTCATACACTTAGAGAATTACAGCCCATGTCTAAACCCACATTGGAGTATATAACTGTGCTATGCATAGATATCTTTGCATACAGACAGCTATGTACACCTTAACTGTCTCTACCCACACCCATCAGACAGGATTACCCTCAGCTAGCTGCACCTGGCCCATATGTGATATATCTGCATGTGTTGCATGTGATACATAGATATGTGTGTATATATATATATATATATATATATATATATATATATATATATATATATATATAGCAATATTTCAAGCATATATACACATCGACATGGGGAAGAGAGAGGCAGACAGTGAAAGAGAGAGAGACACAGGGAGACACACAAAGAGAGTGAGTCATAGACAGGGATACCCTGAAAGGCATAGAGTAATGTCCTGCTGCAGACAGTTGCATACTCGTTGTAACCAGTCGCATGTGCCAGCATGAAGGTGAGCCCCATTGTTTAATAGTACTGAGGTAGAGGGTTGTAATGTCACATCACCTGCCTTTGTGTGTGTACATGTGTGCTTGTGTGTGTGTGTGTGTGTGTGTGTGTGTGTGTGTGTGTGTGTGTGTGTGTGTGTGTGTGTGTGTGTGTGTTTGTAGGTTAAAGTATTATGAGGCCTTTCCCCTCAGTATGTATCCAAAGGCCCTACTGTACAAGATCTGCTGATGTCATTCACCTTAGAAGTACCTTTGGACACTTGTCACCCGTATAAGCTCTGTGGCGCATGTGATAACTGTAACACTATAGTACAAATAACTAGATAGGTAGGGGTACTAATCTCAATCCTGGCAAATGTAAGTGTGTGTTTGTAGGTTAAAGCTTTTTAGGCCATTCCACCCAGTACACTGCCCATTGCCCTACTTTACAAGGGCTGCTGATGTCATTCACCTTAGAAGTACCTTTGGAGAGCCCTCAGCTCTGTAAGCTCTGTGGCATGTGCGATAACTATGTAACAGTATAATACAAATAACTAAATAGGCAAGGATTCTAATCTCATTTCCGTCAGATGTGTGTGTATAGGTGTTTGTGTGTATGCTTGTAGAGAAAAGTATTTTGAGGCCTTTCCCACCCAGTACATTTCCAATTTCCCTACTTTACAAGGGCCACTGATGTCATTCACATTAGAAGTACCTTTGGACAGCCCTCTTCCCTATAAGCTCTGTGGCGCTTGCAATAACTGCATAACACTATAGTACAAATGACTAGATAAGTAGGGATTCTAATCTTAGTTCTGGCTATTGCGTGTGTGCATATAAGTGGATGTATAAGTGTTTGTAAGTGTATATGTTTGTAGGTTAAAGTATTTTGAGGCCTTTCTCACCAAGTACACTTCCCATTGCCCTACTTTACAAGGGCTGCTGATGTCATTCACCTTAGAAGTACCTTTGGACAACTCTCATCCCTATCAGATCTGTGGCACATGCATATGTGTGTGTGTGTGTGTGTGTGTGTGTGTGTGTGTGTGTGTGTGTGCGCGTGTGTGTGTGTGTGTGTGTGTCTGTATAAGAACTATATCCTGTGTGTTTGTGTGAGAACCATATACTCTGGGGAGGGGGTTTATACAATTTTGAGGTGTGTTCCACCCAGTACACTTCCCATTGCCCTACTTTACAAGGGCCACTGATCTCATTCACCTTAGAGGTACTTTTGGACAGCCATCAGCCCTATAAGCTCCATGGAGTGTGCAATAATTATGTAACAGTATAGTACAAATAACTAGATAGGCAGGGGTTCTAATTTTAGTTCTGGCAAATGTGTGTGTGTGTGTGCGTATAAGTGCATGAAGAAGTGTCTGTTTGTGTGTAGGTTGAAGTATTTAGAGGCCTTTCCCACCCAGTACACTTTCCATTGCCCTACTTTACAAGGCCTGCTGATGTCATTCACCTTTGAAGTACCTAACTTGAAGTTGAAGTACCATCTAAGGCCAGCTTCGAGAGAAAAATTGCACAGGACACTAAGGATAATCACAAGGCTTTCTTTAGTTATGTTAGGAACCTAGGTGGGAATTCCCAAATATGCTCAGAATTAGTCCAAAATGACAAAAAATACACCAAACCCACAGCCATTGCCAACATCCTAGCTGACAGGTTCAGCACAAACTTCTCCCCCCCTCCCCACCAAAAGGGCAAATATCTATCCCAGCAGAGTGCTGCCCCCCTGACATCTCAGATGCTCAGGTAAGAGCCGCCCTCTCCAAAGCAAAAAACACAGCATCAATGGGACCAGACGGTGTCCCAGGCTGTGTCCTACATGAACTCCAAGAAGAGCTAAACCCAAACATAAAACTACTGTTCAGTCTCAGCCTTCCTACAGGATATGTACCCAAAGAGTGGCGTACAGCAACAATGGCCCCTCTCTACAAAGGTGGTGCCTCAACAGATCCTGGAAACTATCGCCCCATAAGCCTGACTAGCTTGGTCTGCAAAGCTATGGAAAGGATCATCATGGACCTCATAAATAAAGATATTGGGGACCTAAGACACTGGATCCTACCCAGTTCAGCTTTGTTAAGGGCAGATCCTGCCTCTTAAACCTGGTTGATTTCTTTGAAACAGTCACCAAGGCCATTTACGAGGGGAAGGTGGTCCACACAGCCTACCTGGACCTCGCAAAAGCCTTCGATACAATACCCCACTCGGGCATTATAGATAAGCTCACCAGCTTAAATATAAACCCCTATGTCACTAGATGGGTTGCAAACTGGCTCAAGGACAGAACCCACATGGCTAGAATTGCTGGAGCCATGTCAGACTCCAAACCAGTTACAAGTGACGTCCCACAATGCTCAGTCCTGGGACCTCTCTTGTTCTGTATATATTTCTCGGAGGTACAGGCCAACACGGAAGGACTGTGGCTGATCAAGTTCGCAGATGACTGCAAACTGGGCACCATAATCGACTCTCCAGCCGACACAAGCATCCTCCAAAAGGGCCTCATGGAAACAGACAACTGGTGCCAGAGCCATGGCCTCAAGCTAAATGCCAAAAAGTGTATAGTCATCCCCTTTGGCAAAAACAAAGTGCCCACAAATGACCACATAGGTGGTAATCCATTAAGTACAGAAGAAGTAATTAGGGACCTGGGGACCCAAGTTGATAGCAATCTCTCATTTGACAACCACGTGGCCACAGTGGTTAGAAAAACATTTTATATAGCTCACCTAATCATGAAGGGATTCACATCTAGATCAGGGGAGGTCATTGTGCCTCTTTACTCATCCCTCATCAGGCCCATAATTGAGTACAATGCCCCTTTTGGGATGTACCTAACCAGACACCTGCAGCAACTGGAAAGACCCCAAAAGTACCTCACCAAGAGGATCAAAGGGCTCAAACAGATGCCATATGCTGCCCAGTTAAAGAAACTCCAGCTCTACTCAGTGGCATACTGCCTGCTCAGAGGCGATCTGTGCCTGACGTATAAAGCCATGTCCAACCCGGAAATAATGGACATGCTGCACCTCAGAAAATCCAAATCCCATTGAGCTACGTGCTCGAGAGACTTTAACCTCAGCACTGAAATAAATAGGACATGCTGGAGGGACAGATTCATAACCCAGAGGCTCCCTTCACTCTGGAATAAAATTCCAGTCCAGGTTAGGCAGAGTCCCTCACTGACTCTCTTCAAGAGGAATCTTGATGAGTGGATGGGAGATCATAGGTTTACCCCGGGTATCACTTCTGTGTCACTGTTAGATAGAGGCACAGTATACTAACCTCAAAAAAGGGCATAGCAAAATTAATTTAAAATGGGTGGCGAAAGCCAAACACACTCTGGCTAGGCTTATAAATGCCCTAGGGCAGATAGCCTAGTATGAACCTATGAACCTATGAACCTGTATACACTCTTTAGCCCCATAAGCTCTATGGCACATGCAATAACTGTGTAATACAAATCATGCAAATAATTAGATAGGTAGGGATTCTAATCTCAGTGCTGATAACTAACTGTGTGTGAAGCATATCCCCTGTGTGTTTTGTTTATTCCATTTTAAAGCCTGTTGGCCCCCCTCCCCATGGCATTACTTTAAAGATCCAGTAAATTGCATCTGACTTACATGCATCACTTTAAACTATACAACCCATACCAGTCATCTGCACAGATGCATATGGAATAACCAGATGTTTGCAACCTATATGTTGTCTGTGTCCCTAACAATGGTTATTTATGAGAACTCATTGCCAAACATGTCACAGTTACTGTAGTGACAGGCATGTCAGCATCAGATTTCATGCTTATTTGAAACATCATGCTGATATAAAGTCTGTTACTCTATCACTTGTCCAGGTTTGTAAGAGCAATATATGAGACCAGTCACTATAATACTTGTTGTAAGAGGTAGTAAGTTATGTCCCAGGTATACAATCTCTGTGGTGCATGTAATATGACTGTAGCACTATAGTACATGCAAGTGGATACGTAGAGTTACTAATCTGTCTATTGGCAACTCTGTATGTGTTACTGTATGTATATCCCCTGTGCCTGTCTTTACTGTGTGTATGCAATGGTTATAACATTGTGTGTGCCTCTTCCACCCTGTTAAGTCCCCCATTGCCAACCTAGTTTCAGCCCCTACATATGTCATCCACCTTACAAGCACAGTTACACAGTTTCTAACCCAAAGGCACTGTGGTGCATGCAATAGTCATATCACTGTGTATTGTACATAAAGAGATGAACAGGTCATCTAATATGAGAAGT
Source organism: Protopterus annectens (assembly GCF_019279795.1). Lineage (NCBI taxonomy): Eukaryota > Metazoa > Chordata > Ceratodontiformes > Protopteridae > Protopterus > Protopterus annectens. The sequence goes on from NC_056727.1 coordinate 1,150,218,538, forward strand.
GTCAACTCTGTGTGCATGTGTGTTTCAATGCATGTCCCCATGCAGCAGTGTGTGTGTGTTTTAGATGGCTCTACCATGTTAAGGGCCTCTGAACCCACCACTGGCAATCCTAACAGACCCTGCATTTGTCACCCACTTGAATAGCAGTGGCAGACACTGCAACACTACATTACCACCGTGGTGTTTGTGTTATGTATGTAACATTATCGTTTATAAAACTGGGCAGGTAGAGATTGTGCTCAGCCCTTCAACAGCTGCCCCACATACAAGACTATGACTCTGCGTGCACTACCAGCACAAGAGGCCAGACTCACATATGTGATAGCAGACACACATGCTGGTGATTGCCAGGTTAGTGAATACACTCCCCAAACCTGTCAAACACAGTGTCATGCATACCCTCATCAATTGCATCAAGGTTGAGTGGATGGGAAAGAAATGGCAGGGGCAACAGGTGCTGATAGTTGAATCTGTTGTGGTTAAAGTAATGGCTAGGCTTGTGAGGGACCTAGTGCCAGTACTCAAGTAACCTCCTCTGTATGTATGAGCCTGTGATATTACAGAACACCCAGGTAACATGTATGAAGGCTAGCTGGCAGTGTCAAGGGGTATGTATGCAAGGTCACACTGTCTGCCCCCATTGTCCCTCAAACACTGTTGCATGCATACACACCTGGTAAACATGTACATATACAGCTGTACCTTGGCTATTAAAATGGCACTGTGTTTACACTCTGCCAGACTCATCGTTGGAATGTCAGCATGCCCACAGTCTGCAGACACAGACACTTGGAACACAAACAGAATACAGTATGTGAGACTACAGTCATTCAGCAGTACTAACAGCAATAATGCATCATGGCTAAAAAGGTACTTACACTTCGATGTGTACTCATAACAACTGCCAGCAGACAGCACCTTACACAGCATTCATAGGTTCATAGGTTCATAGGTTCATACTAGGCTATCTGCCGTAGGGCATTTATAAGCCTAGCCAGAGTGTGTATGGCTTTCGCCACCCATTTTAAATTAATTTTGCTATGCCCTTTTTCGAGGTTAGTATACTGTGCCTCTGTCTAACAGTGACACAGAAGTGATACCCGGGGTAAACCTACGATCTCCCATCCACTCATCAAGATTCCTCTTAAGAGAGTCAATGAGGGACTCTGCCTAACATGGACTGGGATTTTATTCCAGAGTGAAAGGAGCCTCTGGGTTATGAATCTGTCCCTCCAGCATGTCCTATTTATTTCAGTGCTGAGGTTTAAGTCCCTCGAGCACGTAGCTCGATGGGATTTGGATTTTCTGAGGTGCAGCATGTCCATTAATTCTGGGTTGGACATGGCTTTATACGTCAGGCACAGATCGCCTCTGAGCAGGCGGTATGCCACTTAGTAGAGCTGGAGTTTCTTTAACCGGGCAGCATACGGCATCTGTTTGAGCCCCTTGATCCTCTTGGTGAGGTACTTTTGGGGTCTTTCCAGTTGCTGCAGGTGTCTGGTAAGGTACATCCCAAAAGGTGCATTGTACTCAATTATGGGCCTGATGAGAGATGAGTAAAGAGGCACGATGACTTCCCCTGATCTAGATGTGAATCTCTTCATGATTAGGTGGGCTATATAAAATGTTTTTCTAACCACTTTGGCCACATGGTTGTCAAATGAGAGATTGCTATCAACTTGGGTCCCCAGGTCCCTAAATACTTCTTCTGTGCTTAATGGATTACCACCTATGTGGTAATTTTTGGGCACTTTGTTTTTGCCAAAGGGGATGACTATACACTTTTTGGCGTTTAGCTTGAGGCCATGGCTCTGGCACCAGTTGTCTGTTTCTATGAGGCCCTTTTGGAGGATGCTTGTGTCAGCTGGAGAGTCTATTATGGTGCCCAGTTTGCAGTCATCTGCGAACTTGGTCAGCCACAGTCCTTCCATGTTGGCCTGTACCTCCGAGAAATATATACCGAACAAGAGAGGTCCCAAGACTGAGCCTTGTGGGACGCCACTTGTAACTAGTTTGGAGTCTGACATGGCTCCAGCTATTCTAACCATGTGGGTTCTGTCCTTGAGCCAGTTTGCAACCCATCTAGTGACATAGGGGTTTATATTTAAGCTGGTGAGCTTATCTATAATGCCCGAGTGGGGTATTGTATCGAAGGCTTTTGCGAGGTCCAGGTAGGCTGTGTGGACCACCTTCCCCTTGTCAATGGCCTTGGTGACTGTTTCAAAGAAATCAACCAGGTTTAAGAGGCAGGATCTGCCCTTAACAAAGCCGAACTGGGTAGGATCCAGTGTTTGTAGGTCCCCAATATTTCTATTTATAAGGTCCATGATGATCCTTTCCATAGCTTTGCAGACCAAGCTAGTGAGACTTATGGGGCTATAGTTTCCAGGATCCATTGAGGCACCACCTTTGTGGAGAGGGACCACTGTTGCTGTACGCCACTCTTTGGGTACATATCCTGTAGTAAGGCTGAGATTGAACAGTAGTTTTAGGTTTGGGTTTAGCTCTTCTTGGAGTTCATGTAGGATGCAGCCCAGGACACCGTCTGGTCCCATTGATGCTGTGTTTCTTGCTTTGGAGAGGGCAGCTCTTACCTGAGCATCTGAGATGTCAGGGGGCAGCACTCTGCTGGGATAGATATTAGCCCTTTTGGTGGGGAGGGGGGGGGAGAAGTTTGCACTGAACCTGTCAGCTAGGATGTTGGCAATGTCTGTGGGTTCGGTGTATTTTTTTCATTTTGGACAAATTCTGAGCATATCTGGGAATTCCCACCCAGGTTCCTAACATAACTAAAGAAAGTCTTATGATTATCCTTAGTGTCCTGTGCAATTTTTCTCTCGAAGCTGGCCTTAGACGATTTTATGAGTGCCCGTAGTTTTTTGCTAATACTGATCAGAGATGCCTTCCCTTTTTGGGATTTTGCTCTGTCATGTAGTAGCTTCCTCCTTCTATTGTATAGTTTGTTTATGGCTGGGGTCCACCAGACAGGACGTCTGCCTTTGGAGGATTGGGTCTTGGTTTTATTTGGGATTGCATGATCCATGCATTCCTGAAGGTGTTCATAGAATGCGTTTATAAAGGATTTTGTGGTCTGGGCCGTATTATCCACAGGCCCGGGGACTTTGAAGGATTCCACCTCGGTTTTGAGGAGTGTGAAATTTGCTTTAGAGAAGTTTTTCACTGTGGTTTTCTGGGCATGGGGTGGGGTCGGGATGTGAATATCCAGTGAGATTAGTTTATGGTCTGATCTTACCAGTGAGGGATACACTTCTGGTCTGGAGCATAGAGTGCCCATGTTGGTGATGATCAGGTCCAGTATGTTTTCCCCTCTTGTGGGAGTGGTAACAAGTTGTTCCATAGCATTTGAGTTTATAAATTGTAGGAACCTTTGGGCTAGGGTGTTGGAGCTAAAGTAATGCTCCCAGTCTATGGTTGGGTAGTTGAAGTCACCCAATATAATGGTGTTTGGAGAGATCTTCATAATTTCCAGTGTTCTCAGGAAGGCCGAGTGGGGTTCCTGGGTTTGGGAGGGTGGTCTGTAGCAGGCTATAAACTGGAAGGCAGTTTTACCCACTGTTAGTTGCACATGGATAGTCTCTGATGCTTCGTGCTGTGCCACCAACCTGGAGGTGTGGGTATCTTTGACGAATATTGATACTCCCCCTCCTTTTGTGGTTCGGTCCAAGTTTGGGGGCCGAAAAGCATGGTATGAGGTATAACCTGGTAGTGCTGGGGTGCTCTCGAGAGCCTTGAACCAGGTTTCTGTTACTGCACAGATATCGATGTTCTCCATGCTAAGGAGAGTTTCGAGTGCATGCATCTTGAGGTTTAGACTTCTAGCGTTGAGTAGCATTACTCTTAGTTTCTTATCCCTTGTGATACATATGGAGGTGGGTTTGTCTTTTGAGCCTTGCCTAAAAAAGGCACTATGGGGGTAGCAAGAGCCTTTGCCAATATCCGAAAGCCCAGGGGTGACAGGTGCAAGCCATCCCTAGCGAAGCATCATGGCTTATCGAGCATGTCATCCCAGGCTGACAGGCATTGGATCCGCTTTGAATGACACCAATACTTAAGCCAATTGTTGAAATTGATAATCTTGTCTTCATACTGTGGCATCATTCTTGGTGAGGGTAAGATGCTACTCAAGGTCAGGGTCATACCAGCCTGGGCTACATGCTCAGAGAGCTCCTCTATGTCTCTTTTCATGTAGTCCAGGGAGGTACGTCTCAGGTCATTCACACTAGCATGGACAATGACTGAGTCATATTTGTACTTGCCTTGGAGTGACCTGAGTGCTTGTGTTATGTGGTGGATCCTAGCGCCTGACAGGCAGCTCACCGTGACCTTCTCCTTGTTCAGCCTGGTGAGCGGGACGTCAGTGTGCCTGATGATAGAGTCACCTATTACAAGTGTATCAGGTGTGTTGTTTAGCCTTAAGGGCTGTGACTGTTCGGCACACTGGCTTTGTGAGCTATGTGTTGCACGTGTTTTGTTTTGGGGTAGCGGTTGCTTGGGTGTCTGCTTTGGAGGTCTCTGCTGCTTAGACAGATTTTTATTTAGAGCCTCCAAGTATGTTTTTGTGTGTTTATGTGTTTGGTTTGCTGTCGTGGTAGGTCTATGTGAGACTGGAATTGTAGTGAGTGTGGTTTCCTTCTCCTCCTGACTGGTTATGCCAGTACTGAGTTGAGAGAGCTTAGCCTCCAGTTTGGCTATATGGTTGCATCTCTCACATGTGTTGGAATTTGTTGGGAGGAGGAGAGGGTTGTCTGTGTACATTAGGCAGTTGTAACATTGCCTCAAGATTCCCAGGTTCACCAGCTGGACCGGAGAGGAGATTGACAACTGACCTTTGGACATGCTAGAATAGTATTGGGAATTCCTTTATAATTGAAAAAAAGGGCCAATGGGGAACAAGTTACTCAAGGGAGTTTGTGAGGGTGTAGTGCTTTTAATTTTTTAGTGCTGACTTATATAATTGCTTTAGTGAGCAAGTGCTAGGCTTTAGCGTAGGAATAGGGTGTTTATTATGAGAACTAGATCAGTTCCAAGGCTCAAACCCAAATAAGCGGCTGCTTTCGATGTCAGCGCTATGCACAAAATCACGCAAAGCTGCGCTACAGCGGGTTTTATACAGGCGGACTTGAAAGAGCTAGAAATTGGCCCAAAACAGCCAACAGACTACCAGATTCCTGCGCTGGGAACACTTCTCCATGGACAGATAGGCTGCTCCAAGCTCCCCACTGCCACTGGTGAACAAAGAAGCCTCCCTCTATCCAGAAAGGAAATGGCAACACAGGAACTTTCCAAAAGTCCAGAATACAGCAAAGCCTGTATTTGGACTACTCTAGGTCAGGAAAGACGGGAAACAAGGATAACTTTTTTTTTTTTTTTTTTTGCAACAAACAGCAGGAAATTGCAATAAATATGTAACACAGGCTAGCGCACTTGAGTGTGTAGCCTCAACAAGTAAATGCAACAAACAGGACAAACTTTAAAAGTGCAAGTGCAAAAACAACTTTAGACAGTTTAAAACAGTTCAAGAAGCAGAAATATTTGCAGTTTAGCTAGATCGGACAGTCACCCAGGTAGTAGCAGGAAAAAACACTTTTATCAGGTTAGCAGTCGCTCTTTTAGCCTCTCTGCTGCTAGCACCAAAATATATACCTTCAAATCTCTTTCCAGTGGTGAGAATCAAACCTTGCAATTGAAAGGCATACACCTTAACCACTGCACCACTTGGCTTTTTAGTACATTACTAAACTGTACTATATTCACCCTGTGCATCAGACCCATATTAGCATGTCCCTGCATCGATGGTATGGATAGCAGGGATGTGGCACAGGTATAATCACATGCACAGGGTGTAGTGTGGGTTAGCCAGATGCCTGGGATGGGCCATATGGTTAACATTGTGTGTGTGTGTGTGTGTGTGTGTGTGTGTGTGTGTGTGTGTGTGTGTGTGTGTGTGTGTGTGTGTGTGTGTGTGTGTGTCTAGATGGGAGGTGTTCAACTGAGCCATGCAGAGGAGCTGTGTGTGTCTGGTGGTGACCTGCCTGTGATAGAGATGTGTGAGTGTTTGTATGCACACAGTCAAGGCATGTGCTTGCCCTACACAGGGGTATGTTGGACAGCCATGGACTGTACATGGCAGGATGTAAAGTTCACCTTCTCTGGTCATAGACACAGGAACTAGTTCTGCCAGAAGTCTCACCGGCACCACCAGGCTCAAGGCCAGAAGCAGTATTACTCCCTGATGGTGACTGCTGTCTGGTGGATCCATGTCCCTGATGGGACCAGCCAGGACCACATACCCATGGCCTGCTCTGTTGTGGTGTGGACAGCACCCTCCCTTCAGTAGTGGTGATGTTACTACCACTACAGGCATGTGAATGTGCATGTCCATGTGGATTCTCAGCAGATCTTGTTGCTGACCTACATCCACATGGCTGATGCCCTACTCCCACCACATGCTCCAGCACATACATTGCATGGTCGAGCAAAGACAATGTCTCACCCCACCATCTATCCACATCAGCATAATAATATATGGCAACACCAAGGCTGCGGAGGTCATCATGCATGGCAGGAAGTGTTGCATTCATGACCCTGAGCATCTGTCTGGTGTTGCATTCAGAACATGCATGTGCCTCCATGATGAGCCAAAATATGCGTCTGGTGACACCTGCTGAGACACTTGTGACAGGGGCTTGATGGGCAGCAGTCCTCCTTCGAGCAGCCCTTCCATCTGCCTGTGTGGGATCTCACCTGCTCTCTGGCTATGGCTAGTGTCTACACTCACACTTGCCATAGTCACCACACTACAGGGGCGGCTCGTGGCATCGGACTGCCGGACTGCAGCCCCCTCAGCTAAAAAAAAGAAAAAGTACCTTTTTGTGTGACAGACTAGAGTAGCACAATATTATTTTAAAATTACTTTGTTTTTGTCTCCGAGTCCACGACTCGGCAAGTAAGCGCATGTGCACTTTAACCGCCTCGGGTTGCGGCGGTTTTAAATAAAGTTTTTTTGTTTGTTTTTATTGCAGCCCAGTGGGCTAATTAAGGCATCATTGTGATGCCCAGCAGTCTATGCGGTTCCAAACCGCATAGAATTGGACGGGGCTCGGACTGCGACGTCCGCAGGCACGTACATGACGTGCTTGCTGGGCTAAATGCTGCTGATTGGTTGTTGCTCTCTTCCCGGGCTTTATGTGCTGGGAAAAGAGCGAGAATCAAGCAGTAAGTCAGTTATGGATTCATGACTGAGTCAGTCACATGGGAAGGACCGATACTTATTTATTAATAAATTTGCCATTGGATTTTGATTTTTTTTTTTTTTTTTTGGGTGGCCTAAATATTTTGTCAGCTGTGCAGCCTGTGCTGAAGAACAGAAGAAGAAAGAATTTAAGAAAGAAGAAGAAGAAAGAAGTTAGAAGAAGAACAGAGTGAAGGTGCAGAAGTAATTGTTTGCATGCTGATGTTCGCATTTATAACCTTGAGACCATGCTTCCTATAACAGAAGGTAGGAATGCCTAGAGTTGTTTAGACTGGAATGGGGGGTACTAAATCTTAGTATAAAGGTCATTAATTTTGTTATGAAATGGAAACTCGGGCTTTATCTGATGGCAGCATTGTTATAATCAGTTGGCAGCTGTATAACTAATTTTAATTATGTGTCCATAAACCTTTTCTGGTTGATGGGGAGAGTCCATGCTTAAACTTGTCCTGGTTGAAGAAAGTCCAACCTTAGCTGCAGTTTAAATCAAGCTGCGTATTTCTCTACAGTGCAGCTTTCAGTAGAGTTGCTAGTGCAACATGGTCATCAGGTGTTACCCTGTGTGCATTGTAATTCTTATTTTCTTGATTTGGATTTAAAGGAGAGGGAAGCTTGCATATCTTTTCTAAACCTAATCTCTTGCATGCATCGGTAGAGAAATTTGTCTCCACCTGCATGAAATGAAGACTTAGTGTCTTGTGCTTATTTTTGGTATAGGGATTAATGTTACGATTAGGGGTTATATTTTAGTGTTTTACATAATCCCAAATTAAGGGGATGGCAGCACAAATGATGTAATCCTTAGTGTATGTAATACATCTAAGTGGCCTTTTTGCAGAGTTTTTTAGCCTTGCAGTATAGAGAATTAGTGATTTGTTGTGCTTGGGGGATTGTGCTTTAGATGAAGTGCTAGCATGATAGTGTAATACATAAAAGGGCAGAATGTAACTTCAGAAGTGGAGAATGGGGTATATGAAGACCTTTTCTGTAGAAAAAGCAAACAGAGAGAAGAGTCAGTCAGACAGAGAAAAGAAAGAGCTCCAATCCTTCCTAACTTCAGTTCATGACGGAAACGGACACAGTCACTCTTTTTTTAACATTTCTTAAACTGAGGTAGGTGTCCGACTCCTAATACCTGTGCAGTAATCTTTTAAGCAATTTATTTTGAGCTTGTTTCTTGCAGCAGGTCTTTTTTGGATAAGAAACATAGTGGTATGTTGCTCTGACTGTTTTGCACAGGGACCTTGGCAGTAAAATGTATGGTGGTAACACAGCATTTTATTCTAGCAACTTTACAAGATTATACAAGCAATGTTTAATGTGTCCCTGTTTTTTGGCCTTTTGACCCCTCAATAAATTTGGCTTTTTCCAGATTTCTTGTGCTGCGAAAGTTGAGATGCAGTTGAGTATTGAGTATATTTTACAAGGAGCTGAGAGCTGCAGGGGAAGAGAAGTTTAGTGCTGCTTATGCTAAGTCAACTTATATTGTTAATAGCACAACAGGTTGTGTACTTGCTTTTGATGCAGAAGGTTGTTGGTTCTACTCCCACATGGGGTGAATGCTGCTGTACTGAAAGTTAAGATACTAACTATGAGCCTGTTATCAGTTTGCCATCCATTTCTTATTGCAATATTACTAGCTTATCATTTTTACTGTAATATAGGCAATTTATTCCTCAGGGGCATCAGACGCTTTATTTTTCGTTGAAACCATGAAATATAAAGGTGTTTGCTAGCAGCAACCTCTTCATTAGTTACAGATTTATTTAATGTGGAATTATTTAATGATTTTTTACTTCAGAGATTGTGCATATTTACTGATAATGGTGGACTGTAGAATTGTGCATATTTACTGATAATGGTGGACTGTAGAATTGTGCATATTTACTGATAATGGTGATCTGTAGAAGTTTGAGTAGACTTTTATGATGGAAATGTTCTGAATTGGGAAGTTTTGTCATTATTGGTGCATGCGTTTTGTTTCATTGTTTACTGGAAAATGTTCAAAGCAGTAGGAAGGTGTATCAAAGAGCACATGTATGTTTCATATGCAAGGGGCCTATGATTTGAAAACAGCCCAGAATTAATCTTTATCTGCCACTCGCAAAATGTATTTTCTTTGAATGTGGGTTTCAATGCTGTTTCAATGAATGTGAGTTTCAAGGGTAGAGAAGTTTTAAAAATTGTCCTTATTTTTGGGCCTTTGTCCCACTTCTATGTATGGCTTTGTCCAGATTTCTTGCTCTGAGATTGAGAGGTATGACAAATGTGTCAGGGCCATCACAGTCAGCCAGAGACATTTCAAATTGTGACATATTTGTTGCACCTCACTCCCCCATTTAGTGATTCTGAATGTGTCGAAGCAAGGCAAGGAGTAGTTATGCAGTGTAAATGTGCAGAGTATCCCCCCCCATCCAAGGTAGACACAAGTACTAGAGTGGCTTTTCATCTGTCCTTGATTTTTGCAGAATGGTCTGGTTTCTGTCATATTTTATGTACTGTTGATTTATGTTTATTACTCAAAGTGCCTGTTGCTCTGTGTTTAAGTAGCAATACTTTAATGACCATTAGGTAAGCTTGGCTGAGATCGTAAGATGCAAGTAAGCTTTAATAAGCATACTGTTAAATAATTGCCAACATTGAAAGCCTTTCTGTTGTTGCCATGTAGATAATACATAACTAGATAATGTATAAGCCTTGGGTATTGAAATGCATATGACAGTGTTTGTAATAAATGACAGGATTACATTATTTTAAGAAGCTCATTACACTTGGAGACTTCAGTCATCTCTGCAGGCTTTACCCGTAAACTAAACAGAATGCCAATCGTGTGGTCCATAACCTGTACAGTAATCCTTTTAAGCAATGTATCTTGAGCTTATTTCTTGTTTGTTTTTCATTTTTTACTTTGATCATGTTTTCCCCATGAAACAAGTAGATAGTTGTCAGGCAGCAGGTATTTTTTTTGGTAAGAAACATTGTTACAAGTAGGGGCATCAGAGATTTCTACTTTCAGCATGTTACTTGGTACTTTAATAAAGTTGAATATAAATTATAATTAGAACTGCAGTGCAAGAAGTGGTTTGAGTTGAGTGCTGCTTGTTTTTCTTATACTTGATTTTGACTGGCATTCCATTAATGTATTTAAAAAGTAATTTATTTTTTCATGCCTCACAACCTTTTTGTTACCATCTAAATATTATGTAAGCTGTCATGCAGCCAATGCATTGAAATATTTTTATTCTTCTACATTTCATTTTGTCTTGATTGGACTCTCATAATGACGGTTTGGCACCCAGGGCAGTGTATTTGGTTAGTTTTTGTGGTTCTGAGCATAGCTCCTCCCTTTCTAGTTGGCCACACCCCTTCTTATTGACCCCACCCATTCAGCTGTCTCCTGCAGCCCCCTTTTGATTTGAAGTCACCAGCCGCCACTGCCACACTAGCTTGTTCTATGCCACCACCCTCCAACTGTCCATTATCTATGGCTGCTGGGGACTGGGTAGGTGGGGGCATACTGAATGTGTGTGGAGACATTGTGGGTGAAAGTGGGATGCCAACCAATGGCACAGATTCAGACCCTGACAACCCCATCTGTGCCTCACTATGAACACCATCATCATTAGAGTCCACCAAGACAGTAACATGCTGTGAGAGGGAGAGACCCCAACCCCCATGTTCACCTGTGAGTTGAAGACAGCACATGTAAATTAATATCTGCACTATACTGTTTGCTGCTGCACAGACACACACACAAACACACACACACACACACACACATGCACACATGCAAACAGACACATACAGGTCAGGTGGCACAAAGGCATTATGCAGACCACACAATTTCTGAATGATGACATGCACAACACACAATCAGACCACAACAGGCATACTCTGGACAGGCCCTCAACAACATGCAGTGCAGCTATGTCCACTTAATGTTGCTACTAATATACACCTCTGAGATATGTGAGGAGTGGTAGTATGTGATGCACCTTCACCTAACACACACTGCACCCATGTACACAATATTGATGTACTCCTGTATAACACAGTGTCAGCACCTACAGAAATGTATGTGCCAATATGTTACAGCTCCTGTGAATTGGTTGTGTTGACCTCTGTGATGCACTGCAGTTAACCCACAACAAGTGAACATGCGCATATTGCAATATGGCTAACAGTAGCAGTTGTGTGCATGGAAAAATGCATGCCCTTAACATGCCTATGGTATTGGTGAGTCACAACAAGACATTTCCATACTCACTGACTTCAGGCAGTTGTTCTCCAGCCAGACCAGAAGGACCTATGTAGTTGTGGGGGAGAGGTATTGTCAGCACATTCACATGTGTCATTGGTATAGAATATATGATGCATTGTTGAACATGTACTGTACAAGCACTGATACTGCACAATTTTCTGTCATTCACAATAGATGGGCATTTGTGCGCATTACAAAACCCCACCCACAAATGTAGTTTGACCTGACATATGTATCCAGATACTCTACAGATGCCAGTATGAATGATACAGTGTTGAAGTAATGTCCACTGGGGCCTTACCTGCACGTTCCTCACCTGTTGACTGTGTGCCACCCACCTCCACAACATTGGATTGTATGGTTTCCTGGGGTACTATGGTGGCCCCAAGGTTGGTGAGGAACTCCTCTGTTGGTGTAAGTGGGGTTTGCATAGAAGGACCCCCACCTGTGGCTGTCTGGTCCCTGGCCACAGCTGCAGGCATTTGCCAGGCATGGCAAATTAGGTCAGTGGCCCTGTGCCTGACATGTGCATAGACGCGGCCATGCTGGCCCACATTGTTCACAGGGGCCACTAGGTCTGACCACAGGGTGGTCTGCTGATGCAGCTGCTATCTCCCCATCCCAAACATGACTGTGTAGTACAGTCTTATGGCATCTATGATTGCTGCAGTCTCAGCATCTGAAAATTGTTGCAGCCACTGTCAAGACATTCCACCTGAAAGTCATGAACAGGGAAACACATCACAGGATCTCATACACTGGGCACTGTTATGTACAGATCCTGTTTGCTAGCACTATCCACCGCTAACACCCATATCATACCCCTGCCATCTATCAGCACAGTATGTGTTTGGTTAGTCTCACCATACTGGTATTACAGTATGCATTGCACTCCTGATCCTGTGCATAATCCTCCATTCATCATTTACATCGGATAGCACATGCAGCATCTGGGGACATCACAGAAGTTCCCTACCAGGGCATACCAGCCCATCAGACATCTACCATACACCTATAGGCTATGAGGCCAACCCTCTCCCCAGCGTCATACATACCCCTCAAGAGTTACCTCCCTCTGCCATGCCAGGCAATTACACACTCCACATTGCTGGGACTGCTACTTGAATGCAGGTCATGCTCAACTCTGTTAACACATGCACACACCCACACAGCCTCCACCTGGTGAGTGACCTGAACTGGCCTTGTTGGAAGCTTGGATGTGTGTCACACACATTCACCCTGCAGGGGAATGGACACCCTGTCCACATCAGAAAGACTAGCTACCTACACCTTTGCAGACATAACATGATCAAGTGGATCGTTAACGGTACATACACCTTTGGGATACCACCTGTGTCCCTGTTGGATGGGAACATCAGTTGCTGCCATACATACACATAGGCTTGGTGAATGTGTCTGTGGCATGCCAGACCCCTTGGGGGAACAGTGATGGTACCTGGGTATCTGGCACTGTATCTATTCCCTTACATTGTATGCTCAGTATGTATGCATTGCTGCTGACCCAGTGCCAGCATCCACCCACTACTACTACCTATAACTTGCTGTCCTGCTGAAGGGGTCACCAGGTATGTTAGCCACTGGTGTGAGGCAATCAGATACAGGTGTGGAGTACACACTCACCTAGGCAAAGTATGTCAGGCATGGTCAAGGAGACATGGACAATCTATGAGCTAACCCTGTATGACATTGTCAGACTGAAAAGGTCTCAGTGATGGAACATAATGTGATATGCCATCTGTATCCACCAGTACATACTGTTAGTGTGTCATCCCTGCACTGGTCCAGTCATCATGGAGCCCAAATACTCACCACTACCACCAGTGAGGGATGTACACAATGGCAGGATGACAAGTACACATACATTAAATTACAATTTCCCTTCAGAGCACACAGAGGTCACAGTCAGTGCAGGGATCATTTCTCCCTCTTTCTTTACAACCCCAATAACACTCCATACTGGCACACCTATGAGGTTAACATCTCAGCAGAGCAGTCAATCCAAAACATCTGTCACCCTCTCTGTCCAAACAGTACTTCGGGTCCCTGGCCAAGTAGCTGACACACACACTTTGCTATTTGGGTTTTGAATCACACACAAACACACACACTCCTGTTAAAGTCTGGCACACCTTTGCTACCTATAGGCTCTTCAGCCCATACTTTAAGGTAGTTCTGAGTGCCACAATCCATCTCTGTAACAGCTAGTGAATGGCTCTCAACAAAGGGTGACAAATCCAACTGTGAGATGAGCCTATTAGCAAAATGGTAAGTGTGACTTAGACCAAGGCTACTGCAGTGAGCTATACAGTGTCACCATGCACATATGCAAGTACTTTAAGAGCTGACCTAGTGCTACACAGAACTGACACAATGACAAGGTGTAACATTATGTGACAATAACTAATAAAGAAACAAGACAATACTCTATCAATGCAGTAACTATACAGTTCAGACTCACAGGGATTCATATATGACAACATTGCAGGACAGTCTGCAATACATACAGGAAATGTGTAAAGTACTAAGTGCAGAGGTCCATAGGATGATACTAGGCTATTGGCCCAGATTTCCTCATAAGCCTAGCCCAGATGTTTGCCCATGTCCCTTCAAAGGCAGCACCTGTTTCCCCTGTCCAGCTGGGACACTGGTGGGATCCCAGGGATGTATTTTGTGTTTCCCATGCAGTCATCCAGCTTCTTCTGAAAGAAGGCTAGAGAGGTACTCTGCTAGACATGGGGAGGGAGCAGATTTTACAGACAGTGCATTGTTTGAGACACAAATCTATCCCGCCAACAAGTACTATTCATGTCACAGATCATGTGAGGGCCTTGCATGCGGGTTGCACAAGTGGGGTTTTACTTAAAGATATGCATACACTCCAGCAAGGCTGGTTGGTTATGACCTTGCTAGCCAGACACACGTCACCTATGATCAGTCTGTATGATACTGGAGTCTACATTACAAGATCGAAACTTTCGTTAATCGAATAACTAAAGATTGATCTTGTAATATTAAATGCCAAAAACCTCAAAAGGCTGATTTAATGCAGGGAAACACTTCCCTTGGCTGTTATGTGGATTATGCCCTTTTCTCCAATTTGGAGTGGTCTTGGAGTTGGTATATTTAGTTAGGGGGTGCACAGCCCCCCATATTGGGGAGTTGGGGGGCAAAGCCCCCCACTTGATTTGGGATTAAAAGTTTTTTCTATGCAGTCAAGGGAAGTGTTTCCCTGTGTTAAATTGGCCATTTGAGGTTTTTGGCTTTGGATATTACAAAATTGATCTTTAGTTATTCGATTAACAAGTTTCAATCTTGTAATATAGACCCTGACACTGACTAGAGTGACAGGGCTTTCGGCCTATCTGTATAGGATAGGTGTTGTAGACCCTGGTTTTCCTGGTCAGGAACATCTGTGGTCTCTGCAACTGCTGCATGTGGTTGGCAAGGTATATGCCAAATGAGCCATTGTACTCAGTAATGTGTCTGATAACGGAGGAGTACAGGGATGCTATGGCCTCCTGGTTCCTGGATGACATATCCTTATTTGTGAAGTGGGCCATGTAGACAGCTTTCCATACAATGGTGCCAACATGGTGGGAAACTGCCAGGTTGCTATCAACCTTGGTGCACAATTCACCTTATGCCTGATTGCATGCTCAGTACATTGTTATTACTGTCATAACTAGTGTGGATGACATCTACCACAACAGGGATCATAAAGCAGTTTCCTGGCATTCAGTTTGTGGCAATGCTTCTGGCACCAGTCATTAATTTGGAGCCTTCTGGAGGATGCTCACATCACTAGGGGGATGTAAGACAGTGGCCAGCTTACAGTCATCTGTAAACCTGGTCAGCTACAGACCACTGGTTTTGTCGTGCACCTCAGAACAGTATATGCCAAACAGTAGAGGCCCCCCAGACAGATCCTTGGGGTACACTGCTCTTTAAGGGTCTACTACTAGGGGTTGTTTCCACTACTTTGACTGAGTGGGTGCTATCATTGAGTCAGTTAGATACCCATCTGGTAACATACAGGTTGATGCCTAACTGTGCAGGCTTATGTATTATGGCTGACTGGGGATTATTGTCAGAGGCTTTGGCTAGGTGAAGGTAGGCAGTGTGCATCATCTTCCCCTCGTCCATGTGTTTGTTGACCACTTCAAAGCACTCAACCAGGTATAACAGGCCTGATCTCCCTTTGACAATACTAAACTGTGTTGACTCAAGCATTTTGATGTTGCCAATGTCCCTGTTTATAAAGTCCTTGATAATGCCTTCCATGGTCTTGCAGATCAGGCTAGTTAGGCTGATGTGCATATGATTGGCTGGGTGGATTCTTCACCTTTGTGTAAAGGGGTGACAGTGGCTGTCCTCTGTGCAGAGGGGATAACACTGGTATTCAGGCTTTGGTTGACTACAGTGTGTAATGGAGCGGAGAACACATGCCTGAGTTCATGTAGGATGCAGGATATATATATATATATATATATATATATATATATATATATATATATATATATATATATATATATAAAATATTACTAATTCCACAGGTTTTCCCTAACATTGGATGACCATCCTGCATGATTTATTTACTGAGGCATTACTAATTCTCACAGCTCATGTGGAGTAGTGGTAGCTACTGTAACTGGTGTGCACAGCATCCTGGGTTTAAGACTTTCCAGGGATGTGTATTTTTCCCCTTATGGTAAATGAATGTAATGCATGATATGTTTTAAAAGCATTCAAAATTCCCACAGCTCAGATGGGGTAGTGGTATGTTGCTATGATCATAATGCAAAGGGCCGTGGCTTTGAGACTTGGCAAGACAGATTACTTTGTTGCTGGGCAGAACAAGGGCTGATTGAGACAGAGTGATTAAAGCACTTGTAAGCAGGTTTGTGCTGTTTTGCATGAAGCTAAGCGATGCTAAGAGACACTTAAATCCACCCTAATTTCAAAAAAAAAGAAAAGAAAAAAAGGTGATAAGAAAGCGGTGAAATGGGGGCAAGCAGGGGGAAAAACATTAGGAAAACCAGCTAGGAATGTGCAGGAAAGGTGTAGGAAAGGACCATAGCTCTCTATTTCTTCTGCAACAACAGCTGTGAATGATGTGGACAATTTGGAATTTAGAGGCTCATACCACACAGGGAGGGGTGTGGGTTATATACATTGCTTGAGTAACTCAAGGATGAATTGATTTACATCAATATACGTGGGGGTGAAATGAAGAGCTATGTATGGAACGTGATGTTTTTGTGGGGACAGATGCCCCCCCCTTATTTTTTAAGGTGAGAGTGGGATGTTGGGGAAAAGTTGTAGGTACATTTGGGGAGGTAGGTTGGGTAGAAGAGGCTGCTTTTGCAGACGGACAAGACAGACAAGACAGCAGACAGGGGCAGTGAATGACACATGAAAGGGGTAAACACCTTGGATGGGGAGGATGGTTGGGAATCAGATGCCCATGTGCCCCAGATGGAAACAGTGGGACTGAGGTCCCCACCCATGGGCAGTCACCACTGTAACTTCATGCCCCTGAAGGTGATGCTGGAGGCTGAATAACAGGGGCAGCCTGCCCCTCAAGGTGCACCAGGCAGCCCTCAATCTGGTTCAGCTGTCCATCCAACTCTGAGCTGATGAGACTGCACACCATACCCTGGAACTTGCAGTGGGTGATGGGCTCTTCTCTGTGCCCATGAGTGGGGAGGGGATGGGCCCAGTCCCCTGAGGCAGTTCCACCCATAGGTGGTGCAGGACCAGTGGAGGAGGAAGTTCCAGGTTGGGTCCCAGACATGCTGGGGCCCAGTAACATGGCCAGATGAGGTGGAACAGGTGGATCCACTGGGATCTGCCTTCCTGAACATGCTATGGTGTTGAGGTTTTCCAAGATTTATTGGTTAGTCATGAACACAACATGTCAAAATTAATTATAACAGCATGCATGGGTGTTCAAATAACTCAAAACAATAGATTTAAAACAGTTGCATAGCAAAGAGAACAAATGCATAAATGGAACAACAGTAAGCATTGTAACAGCATGCCAGTTACATTGACGGCAACAGGCCACCAACAATGGTACTTGAACAAGGTATGTTAATATGCAAGCAATTAAATATATAAACAGTAATAGAACACAAGTCCCAGCATCAGGTTTTGAGAAAAACATACCCATAGTATATGAATAATAATTAGTGATGCAGACAAGGGGTAGGTGGAGAGAAAAAAGTCCATTAACAACTATATAGGCTTCTATTTTTCACAACAGTACTGCTTGATACTTAATAGGTCTGACCTCACTTTACATATACCTATGCTCCATAGATTCTGTAGCACATACATACCTGTTAAACTGTCAACCTGAAAAGCTATGGGGCAAACAGTGACAACTCTGGGTACATGACTAGAGGGGACTCATACATGTCAGGGTTACATATATGACAAAGAAGGGGTACACTGCACTGATGTGGTGTGAGTGCGCTACTGGCATACTTTACCTGGATTCCCATCTGTGTCCAGGGTTATTGGCAGCAGTGACCACTGGCCATGACAGTGTGACACTTAAGAGACATGTATCGGGAATAGTACATGGTGTCTGTACTTATCCTGTTTTCATTTGCAAGCATGGGGTTGGACAGTAGAACAGTTGCACATGGTGTATTTGTACACCCTTCCTACAGCTACTACAAACATTTCTTTACCTGTAATACCTGTGGAGAAAATATCTATTAAAACTACCTGACTGTTTCCACAAATATTCAAGATTTCTTCAGTGTAAATATGCACACATCTTAGTACCACTCCCTGGATTCAAACCATGTCTGGGTGTGCAAAAATGAACAACAAAGCTATTTCTCATGACACAGAACTACTTGGGAACTGCTGTCACTTATTTGATTGATTTCTGTCTAATACTCTCTTGGTTAGATAGTCTGACCTTGTAAATCCTGAGATTCATGCATGACAAATATTGTACTGTGTATTACTCCTTTGAGATACTACAATCTGGAAAACAAAGGTTAACACACGGCAGTGCTGCAGGGAGCACACTATAATACATTGCACATTACTATTCAGGGTTCAGATCTTAGTGCAGAACATCGTTCATGTTTCATTTATATTTTGTTTTACAGCTCCATAATCTACAGTTTTGCATAACAGCTGGTTCTCAGTACAACCTCAGTAAATGCATGCTGTCAAAGTCATATTTGCTATGAAGAACCTGTACACATTCTATTTCTACAACATACCAGAGTAAACACAACACTTTGTGGTATAAATTTTTATTTGAGTAACATAATACAGTGCTTTATAACTGCATATCCCGTAGATCAATATTAGTCTGACAAACGTTATTTATTCAGTAGATACAGAACACACTATTCCCACTGGCAGTAAACAATGTTCTCCTTCTTATTTTTTGCACTATATACTGCAATATAGATCTGTACTCACCATCCTGTCATTGCAGCCTTGACAGTCTGTCCACATGGACCTCCACATTGCTAGCCCTCTCCACTGCAGCTGTATGGGGAAAAAACAAACATTATGCATACGTGTCTATCACATACTCCGGCAATAATTTGGTGCAGCTATAGATGAGATACTTACAAACTACTGGGGCATTCTAGTCCCAAGCCTCCTGGATCCACTGAGCCAAGAGCACCTACTTCTTATGCTTTAGGTTGGCATAATGATGCCGTACCTGCTGATCAGTTCAGGGGATTCCAGTAGCACTGGTGAGATTATGTGCCAGATGGTTCTAGGCCTCCGCTTTGTACTGTGAGCCCTGGTACTGGCCCTGCAGCTGTCTGTGGTCATGGTCTTTAACAAGGAGCCCAGCCATGACCCTGGACTACAAGATGCCCCAGCACTACAGCCAAAAGCACGCTTCCTCTCCAACTCCAGACATAGTTCCTGCAGAGATCAAACTACAACAGATTCTGGCTGTATTCTTGTCTGTGCAGTTTAAATAAGGCTATATTCCCACCTTTTGCCATCATTGGACCACTTTAAAAATGTTGAGCACAGCTCAGCGGTGCCCAAACCAGCTAAGCTGAGTTAAGCAGTGCTTAAAGGGGGAAGATGCTGAGCAGTGCTTAGCAGTGCGCAAATCTGCTCATCTAGACTGAATACTGCTTTGAATAGACTTCTAAGCAATGCTGAAACTGACTAAGCAGAGCTGAGTGCTGCTAAGCATTGCTCAGTTTTCAAGTCAAAAGCTGTTTTGCATTGGACATTAATTACTCATTACTGATGTATTATTAAGTATATATATTTTACTTTACATAACATCTCCCTATGTGCTTACATGACATTACCTAGGCGTGTGACTGCACTGTATGGGACACTTGTGTTTACATGAGGGTTTCACAGCATATATCCACTGACACTTCAATTATGGACCAGCTACACTACCCTGGTTAACAAATATCAATTACTACATAAATTAAAAATAAAAAAAAAATTTACCAATGCTTTCCCATGTAAAAATGAAGGGCCTGTCTTGGTACTCGAACCGTGAATTGCTCTATGCAAAGCCGGAACTGTAACTACTACGTTATCTCACGCTTGAGGATTTTAGATATACAATTGTATTTAGCTCCTATGAGATGTTTAAGCAATGCTGAGCAAAGTGCTGTGACAAGCAAACCTATTCAGCTATGCTTAAACTTCACTTATAATGGGAAAAAATAATACAATCAATTTAATTACATATATTAATACTAATGCTGATTCATATTTGGTAATGCACTACCTGTCATTCTATCAACTTTCTAAGTTTGTATGTGCAATATGTTTTAGATTTGCTCTATTTTGGGACCTTTGTCCCATGTTTATTTCATGGCTTTATCCAGATTTCTTGGTGGAAGAGGTTGAGGTGTGTGCATACCTCTCAACTGCCCAGATTATTGCAGACTGTCCAGATGTTTAGCTCATATTTTTGCTTTTTCCTCAGAACATTTGTGGTTTTATGCAAATCAGTGGGATGATCTCAGGATTGAAGTCACTAAATAATGTTAGCTTTATAGTGTGGTTATTTATTTTAGCTTTAGTTTTACTTAGTTATGTAGGATTGGGGGTTGCCTGTAATTCCACTTTCCAAAAGCACGGATAGGGATATAGTTTTATTTTAATTTATTTTTGTTTCATTTTATTTTTTCTTATTTTATTTTTACTGGCTATAGTTACTTTTAAAAAGTAAGGTCAGGTTCATTTACTAGAGGATTACTTAGGAAAAGTAATTTGTCTTTGGGGATTGATGTTTATTTTTAGTGCACACAGCTGTCATTGACATAGTTTAAGAGTAGGGGTTTGGATTAGTCAGATAGATTAAAACATGTAAATAAATGTGTTATTAACATGCTATGTTTCTGTAGTATCATAGCAATGAAATTACTTTTCTGAAAAGTAAATATGTTTTGAAGTATACAAGTATATTTACTTGAAAAGGAAACACCACTAGAATATATTCTTTTGTGATTACAGTGGTAAAAATGCTGGCTGTTCTTTATCTAATACTGACCTTTAACCATAGTATTTGTCTGTTAGTCTAACTAGTGTAACTGTTATTGTTGGATATCAGCTTTTATTTCCCATGTAGTATATATAATAAACTTCAGTGGGAAGGTAATTTTTCCTACTGTTTAATAAACATGTCCACTCTATTTGTCCTCTTTCCAATTTTGTTTGATTCACAAGGTTTCTGAAGCCTATTCCAGCAGATAACAGGTTTAAGTGATAGAACTACGCACACACACACACACACACACACACACACACACACACACACACACACACACACACACACACACACACACACACACACACAAACATACATATGCACACACACACACACACACACACACACACACACACACACACACACACACACACACACACACACACACACACACACACACACACACAGTGATACACAGACACACACAGACTTAGTATGGATGATCACCAATTCACCTACTGACATGTTACTGTTATATAAGATAAAATTACAGCGTCTGGAGGAAACCCATACAGACAGTGGGGACACGAAAACTACACACAAAAGGCTCTTAAGCTACAAATGAACCTGAGAAGCAAGCATTAGATTCACACAATCGCTGACATTTATAACATCCATTATTTCAGCAGAGAGAGCAAATACTGGGGGGAATTCAACAAAGCCTACATGGACCTTTTTTCTGTGTAGGCATAGTGGAATGGAGCTTAAATGGAAGTAAGCAGCCGTGTGATACAGTAAACAGAGCAGAGGGTATGCACAAATATGGAAGGGCCTGTGGCATGAAATCACCTCATAAGCAGGTGAATTGCATGCAAATTTGGGTGTTTGAGTGATCCAGCAAGCTGAATGGCAGTCCTGCAGACCCTGTGTCAGTGTCCGAAGTGTACACGGAAAAATTCCATGTACACGACATAAAAAAAGAAAAGGGGCTATGGAAGCCCAGGTAGAAGCATAGAAATAGCATAGCAGACACAGATATGCACAAAACTATGCCCTGTGTGTCCAAAATGTAATGGAAATTAATTTAAAATATATTTTTAATACCCAAATTACATTTGCACACTGCGCAGTAGTGCACAAACATGCCATTATGGAAAAAAATTAAAAAGTGTATAAAGGAAGAAAAATAAGTATGTGACAATAATGCATTATAAGTCCTTGTATGGAGTATGTACAATGGTAGACTGATGTTGTTGCTTAGGAGGCAGGACCTGGAAAAGTGCAGTTTCCAGGTATTAAGTATGTATCTTTATGCAAATGAGCTGGGTTTACTGAAGAGCAAAAATGGGTATTTGTGTCCACAGATTCCATTCATGTAGGGCCAGAATTGTGTTGGCATTTACAGAAGAGATAGCTGACAGTAAAAGGGGGTGTCTCCACATCCATTTAAGCTCATTGGAGCTCAGCGGTGCCTGTTTTCACACCGGGGTGTGTCCAGGGCTGCTAAGCACTGTTTACCATCTGGGAGCGGGTTTGAGCATGTTTGCATGGCATACTACTGTGCTGAGCATGCCTGTCCATGGGGGTGTGTCCTGAAGTGCTCAGCATTGTTTATAAATGTGGGTTTGCACACTGCACCACAGTGTTTAGCAGGAAAAAAAACGGACTTGGAAAGCCAATCATATATAAAGTAATGATGACTCCTGTACCACTGAAATTGGGCCATTAAAACAATTGATGATGTACTTGGCAGGTGGAATGCATCATAGGTAGCCAATCATCCACAGGCTGCACCTACAGCAGAGCACTATAAAGGCTGCATACAACCTACAATCTGATTTCACCCCCATACTCTGGACCAGTGGAGGACAAATGTGGCATTTGTAACTAAAGCAATGCTTGGGGCTTCTGCAGCTCTGCTACATCTGTATGTGCTAGATGTTGAGGTCAGTGCTGATGCTGCTGCTGACAATAGGCCTAGACTGAGAAGGAGAAGAGTGTTCAGGCCCAGGGTAACCTTCCAGGAGCTACATGAGCTGCAGATTGCAGAGCACGACAGAGTGAACAGGGACATACTACAAGAACTCACTGAGGTCTGCTGCCCTCATCTCAGACCCAGAGCCAACAGAGGGAGCCCATCCCAGTGGAATAAAATGAATGTGTAGCACTTAGGATACTAACTACATGTACATTCCAAAGACAAGCTGGGAACATGATGGGAGCCTCACAGACATCAGCATCCAGGATACTCCCACCAGTTCCTGGATGCCATGATAACACATGCCAGTGAGCACATTTATTTACCTCATACCCCTGAGGAGTGGGCTAGCAGTATGATACTCTTCTACCATGTAACATACTACCCTGATGTATTGGATGCCATAAACTGCACTCATGTGTACATCAAAGCACCACCCATTGAAGAGGGTGGAGTCTACATCAACTGCAAGGGGTATCACTCCATCAACTGCCAGGTCATGTGCAGGGCATTATCATAATTGTATGTGCTGGCAGCCCTGCCAGTTATCACAACTCCCATATCCGGCATGCATCACAGCTGTACCAGATGTTTGCTAGGGGGGGCATCCCGTATGGCAATCTACTGGGGGATGCTGGCTACACACTGGAACTGTGGATGATGACACCCATCAGAAATGCACACACACACACACACACACACACACACACACACACACACACACTGAAGAATGCAATAATGAGGCAAATGCACAAACTAGGAATACCATAGAGTGTGTGTTTGGGCTGCTCAAGTCACAGTTCCTGTGCCTCAATATATCTGGTGGAGCCCTGCGTATCTCCAGCCACATGTGCACAGATGTTCACAATGTGTACCATGCTACATACTATGATCCTGTGGAAATAGCTGCAGCAGGATTAGCAAAGGGAAGGGATACACAGCCCCCCACCACTGCCTAGGTCCCCACACCCACACCCACAGTGGATCTCAGAGGAGGAACCCCATAAGGTGCTCTCTGTAGACAGACATGGACTTGCCCACTATGCCCTGGCCTTGGCCAAAAGACAGCACATAGCACATGCACTGACAACCTAGGGCCTTAGGGACTGACACCAAACTCCAACTCACATATAGATATTAAAATTGATGCCAAGCAATCCACAGAATCTGTACCTAACCATGTATTGTCTGTGTACTGCATGCATCAGAGTCATCCCTGAAACACAGGTC
This sequence comes from Protopterus annectens, assembly GCF_019279795.1. Lineage (NCBI taxonomy): Eukaryota > Metazoa > Chordata > Ceratodontiformes > Protopteridae > Protopterus > Protopterus annectens. The sequence continues at coordinate 1,150,242,761 of NC_056727.1, forward strand.
TCTCAACCGCTGCATTTGTAAAATAAGTCACTGTCCTATACAATACATGTATGGGGTACTAGACTAAGGTGTATGTGTATGAACTTGCTGGATTTTATCAAGGGAATAGAGTGGGCTACTGGGCAGCTTGCAGAGATCTAACAGCCACTTGGGACAACAGGTGCGCTGTCCAGTACAGAGTGCCCCATAATATTCATTAGGCCACATGGCTAGAAACCACACTGCATTGTTAAAGGGAAATGCCAAACAGTGGAGTCATAGGACAGATGCATGACTGTCAATGCCAGATTCCCCTACCCCCAACACATCTGTGTTTCCATACAACTGCAGTAACAGAGTATGTTTGCAAGGATATATCAGCAGACCACACATTTCCAGGGCTGTGACATACAATCTGGCCACATATTTTACCCGCAAAATGCAGGGGTCATTGTATGTGTCTATACAGTTGATAGTATGAGGAATTAAACCTCTCCCCATGGCAGCTGGTGTGGCTCATTGGGCTACGGACATTACCATGGGTGATAGTGTTGATGTTTCAAAGCTGGCAGCATCTACAACTTTTGGATGTGAGTTACCCATATGGTAGGGGCCCCACAGACTGTCATAACACAGCAATCTATTACTGCCAGTCAGCTGGACAAAGCCAACGAAAATGGGGGGACAGAGGGCCAAACCTACAGACAGACATCATACATGCTCTGAGTAACCTAGAAGGTGGCTAGTATAATAGCAGGTTGCAACAAGTCAGATTAGCTGCAGGATATAAAGGCCATCACTTAAATGTCTCAGTAGTTACAACACTTCAGTGCCTCCATTTTACAGTATAGCACCAGAAAACCACAACTGTATGAGGAACAGAGCAGACATATGGAGGAATAGGCCAGACATTTTGCAAAAACATGTACAGGGAGAGATATGCAAACTGTCACCTTGTATGTGGTGTTACAGCATGTACCCCAGTCACATCAAACATCTCAACCTCTTACAACAACAAATCTGGCCAAAGCCATGAATGTCAGTGAAACAAACCCCCAAAAATAGAGGCAAGTGTTAAATATTGCACTTACAAATGTACAGAATTGATAGAAGAACAGGTCTTGCATTACCATTAATCTCCTGCAGTGTCTTCAGTCTGAATCTCAAATGTCTGTTAATATTTCCTAACATCAATCTTTAATGATTTGCCACTAATGTATCAGAAAACCACAATGTTACCAACGATGTAAGGCAAATATCTAGACATTCTGTGCAAATCCTTACAGTTGATAGGTTTGAGTAACATATTACATTCAGCAAACAGCCAGGGAATTCCTTGGACAAAATATCAGGGAGGTGCTGGAGTATGGAAACAGGTGCTGCAGGCAATGGTACGCAGCACACAAAATCCTGGACTGAAGTACAGGTAGTTCTGGCCTGGAGTCACCTTGTAAGTATTGACAGTCACACTGGGCATGCTCCTACACTTAGCTAACTTGAGCCTATGTATATAACCTTTTCCGCCCACAGAACAGCTATGTGGAAATATGTCTGTGCATACAGACAGCTGAGTATGTCTCCCCCATCACCCTCACGCATGATTACCCTAGCTAACAGTATGTGGCACATATATATGTATTAACAAGATATGTGTGTATATATATATATATATATATATATATATATATATATATATTTATATATATATATAGATAGATAGCTAAATAAAATGTGGACTGAATGTATGTATGCATGTATATGTATATATATATATATATATATATATATATATATATATATATATAAATTTATGCATGTAAATATATATATATATATATATTATATATATATGTATATATGTATATATATATATATATATATATATATATATATATATATATATATATATATATGTTCATAGATTCATAGGTAGGTACTAGGCTATCTTCCCGAAGGCATTTATAAGCCTAGCCAGAATGTGTTGGCTTTCGCCACCCCCTTAGATTAGTTCCCTGTGCCTCTGTCCAGCAGAACCATTGAAGTGATCCCTGGGGTAAACTTTCTGTTTCCCATCCACTCGTCAAGGTTTCTCTTGAAGAGGGTTAGCAAGGAGCTCTGCCTAATGTAGATTGGAATCTTGTTCCAGAGCATGGGAAGTCTCTGGAACAGGAATCTGTCCCTGCAGCATGTCCTACTTATTATTGTGGTGAGGTTTAGATCCCTGGAGCATGTAGCTCGAGGGGATATGGTTTTCTTTAGGTGGAGCATGTCCATCAATTCTGGGTTGGACATGGCCTTGTATGTCAGGCAGAGATCACCTCTGAGACGGCGGTATGCAACCAAGTACAGCTGGAGTTTCTTCAGTCGAGCTGCATAGGGCATCTGCTTGAGGCCAGTGATTCTCTTGGTGAGGTACTTCTGTGGTCTTTCCAGTTGTTGCAGGTGTCTTGTAAGGTACATCCCAAATGTGGCATTGTACTCTATGATAGGTCTGATGAGTGATACATAGAGGGGCCCAATGACCTCTTTCAATCTAAATGCAAACCCTTTTGCAATTAGGTGGGCCACATAGAAGGATTTTCTAACCACTTTGGCAATGTGATTGTCAAAGTAGAGGTTGCTATCTTCTTGGGTCCCCAGATCCCTTATTACGTCTTCTGTATTTGGGGGCTACCACCTATGTGGTAGTTTGTGGGTACTTTGTTTTTTCCAAAAGGGATGACTATGCACTTTTTGGCATTTAGCTTGAGGCCATGGTTTTGACACCAGGTATCTGTCTCGGTGAGACCCTTTTGGAGGATGTTTGTGTCAGCAGGAGAGACAATTATAGCCTCTAGTTTGCAGTCGTCTGCAAACTTGGTCAGCCATAGTCCTCCTGTGCCTGCCTGTACCTCTGAGAAGTATATGCTGAACAGGAGGGGTTCTAGGACTGAGCCCTGGGGAATGCCCCTTGTAACCGGTTTAGAGTCAGACCTAGCTCCCACAACTCTTACCATGTGGGTTCTGTCCATGAGCCAGTTGGCAACCCATCTTGTGACATAGGGGTTTATGTTCAGGCTGGTGAGTTTGTCTATAATACCTGAGTGGGGAATGGTGTTGAAGGCCTTTGCGAGGTCTAAGTAGGCTGTGTGGACCACCTTTCTCTCATCTATAGCCTTGGTAACTGTCTCAAAGAAGTCCACCAGGTTTAGGAGGCATGATCTGCCCTTAACAAAGCTGAACTGGGTAAGGTCCAGTGTTTGGAGGTTGCCAATGTCTCTGTCAATGAGATTCATGATGATGCACTCCATAGCTTTGCAGACCAAGCTAGTCAGGCTTATAGGGTGATAGTTTCCCAGGGTCCGTTGTGGCTCCACCTTTGTGGAGCAGAATAACCATTGCTGTGCCCCACCCTGTGGGCATGTAGCCTGTGGGGAGGCTGAGTTTAAACAGTGTGTTTAGGTGAGGAGTTAGTTCATCTTTGAGCTCATGTAGGACACAGCCTGGGACACTGTCTAGTCCCATTGATGCTGTGTTTTTGGCTTTGGAGAGGGATGTTTTAACCTGAGTGTTTGTGATTTCAGGGACATTACATTCTTCTGGTATAGTTATGGGCCCTTTTGGGAGGTGAGAGGGAGGGTGAAGTTTGCACTGAACCTGTCTGCCAGGTTGTTGGCTATATCGGTCGGTTCAGTGTATTTTGTGCCATTCTGCACTAACTCCAAGCAGATCTGAGAATTGCCACTTAGATTCTTGACATAGCTAAAGAATGCCTTGTGGTTATCTTTGGAGTCCATGGCAATTTTTCTTTGGAAGCTAGCCTTGGATGATTTTATGAGGGAATGTAGTTTCTTGCTGACACTGATCAGGGATGTCTTCCCTTCTTGGGATTTTACTCTTTTCTGTACTAGTTTCCTCCTTCAATTGTATAGCTTGTTTATGGCAGGGTTCCACCAGACTGGATTCCTTTTCTTGGAGGAGTGAGTCTTGGTTTAGTTTGGGACAGCACAATCCATGCATTCTTGAAGATGCCCATAGAGTGCATTAGAAAAGGATTTTGCAGCTTGGACAGGGTTATCCTTTAGCATGGGGGCTTTGAAACTTCCCACCTTGGTCTTAAGTAACGTGAAGTTTGCTTTTGAAAGGTTTTTCTCTGTGGTTTCTTTGATCGGGGGTGGTGGCGGAATGTGGATATCCAGAGTGATTAGTTTATGGTCAGATCCAACCAGCGAGGGGTTGACCTCTGGTGTGGAACACCGGTCACCCATGCTGGTGATAACCAGGTCCAATATGTTGTCACCTCTAGTGGGGGTATTGACCAGTTGATCCAGGGCATTTGAGTTTATAAATTCTAGGAAATGTTGGGCAAGAGAGTTTGTACTTGAGTAGTTCTCCCAGTTAATGTTTGGCTAATTGAAATCACCCAATATCAGGGTGTTTGGTAGGACCTTTATGTTTCCCAGTGTTTCCAGGAATGAGGAGTGAGGGTCCTGGGACATGGGGGTGATCTATAGCAAGCTATAATTTCAATAGCAGTTTTGCCCATTGTTAGTTGCACATGGATGAAGCATCGTGCTGTGCCACTAACCTGGAGGTGTGGGTATCCTTGATGAATATGGATACTCCCCTGCCTTTTGTATTTCAGTCCGGGTTTTGTGACCGAAATGTATAGCATGAGTTGTAGCCTGGTAGTGCTGGGGTGCTCTCTGGAGCCTTAAACCAGGTTTCTGTTACTGCACATATATTGATTTTCTCCATACTAAGGTGTGCCTCGAGTGCATGCATTTTGAAGTTTAGACTTCTGGCATTGAGTAGCATTACACTCAGTTTTTTGCTACTTGTGCTATTTATGGCGGTGGGTTTGTCTTTTGAGCCTTGCCTAAAAAAGGCACTATGGGGGTGGCAAGAGCCTTGGCTAATATTCAAAAGCCTAAGGATGACAGGTGCAAGCCATCTCTAGTGAAGCAGCATGGCTTGTCGAGCATGTCATCCCAGGCTGACAGACACTGGATCCCCTTTGAATGGTACCAGAAGCTTAACCAATTGTTGGAATTTATATATATATATATATATATATATATATATATATATATATATATATATATACATACATACACACATATATTTATATATATATATGTGTGTGTGTGTGTATATATATATATATATATATATATATACAGATATAGATATATAGAGATACATATACATATTATATATATATATAATACATATGCATGTGTATGTGGGGGTGTACAAATCTCCCCATTGACATGCAGAATGCTGGGGTTGTCTGCACCTACACATCACAACAGTTGTCTGATGGTAACAGACCAAGGCCACAAAAGGACATAATCCACACACCCACAGAAACCTGTGCCTGTGGAATGTCACCCTGTAGACAGACAATGGTGAGCAGGTGGTGTAATGTGCAATGGTTTTAATGCAGACCTTGTACAGGCTATATTGTCCATGGCCAAATATCCATCTACCAAACTTCAATCAGCCAGACATGGCCATACTGGGAACTGTATACACATAGCAGGGGTATTAACAGGTATCCCACTGCTATGACACTAGAGGCAATAAGAGCAGCACACTGGAGCACTCTGCAGGCCACTTTGCATAAGCCACAGGTACGGTGGCTTAATCCACAAATACAACAGATGTAACCTGTGGCACAAGCAGCAAGTATTGCAAACTATAATGTGTACAACTAGATAGGTATGGGTTCTAATCTCACAAGAGGTAGCTGTGTGTGTGTGTGTGTGTGTGTGTGTGTGTGTGTGTGTGTGTGTGTGTGTGTGTGTGTGTGTGTGTGTGTGTGTGTGTGTGTGCATGTGTGTGTGTGTGTGTGTGTGTTTATATACACAGGTGTATCCCCTGCAGCAGTAAAAACATGCAAATCTGGCCTATGTCTGTGCAATGGTTATTCATTTTATGGCCCTTTGACTAGCTGCTTTCCTCAATGGGGGCCTCCTCTACAAAGCCTGCTGATGGCAATCCACCTTAACAGCATTGGCTGACAGTTAAATGTCAAGTAATCTCTGTGGTGTATGCACTAAATACTACAAGCTGTAGTGTGTACTACTAAGTAGGTAGTAGTTCTAATCTCACTACAGCCACCTCTTTGCATGTGTGTATCACCCCTTGAAGCAGTACATATCTCTGAGCAATGGTTATATATTTTAAGGCCCTGTGACTACCGAATGGCCTCTACATTGGCTTCCTTTACAAAGCTTGCTGATGTCCTTCACCTTAGCACTGGTTGACAGTCCAATGTCAAGTAATCTCTGTGGCATGTGCGATAAGTACTGCAAGTTGTATTGTGTCCCTACAAGGTAGGTCAAGGTTTTAATCTCACAACAATCAACTCTGTGTGTGTGTGTGTCTATCACCCTTGCAGCAGTACAGACATGCCAGTCTCTGAGCAATGGCTACACATTTTAAGGTCCTGTGACTACCAGATTGCCTCTACATGGCCTCCTTTACAAAGCCTGCAGATGTCATCCACCTTAACAGCACTGGCTGACAGTCTAATGTTGTGTAATCTCTGTGGTGCATGTGATAAGTACTAAATGCTGTAGCATCTATTACTAGATAGGTATGGGTTCTAATTTCACATCAGCCCACTTTCTATGTGTGGCTGTGTATACATGTATCCATCTGCACCTGCCCATAGGGGCAATCTGCATGTGATGGTTATACATTTTATGGGTCTAAGACTACCTGCTGGCCTCAAATTGCCCTCCCCCTACAAGCCCTGCAGATGTTATCCACCCTAAGAGTACTAGCTGACAGTCCAACATCAAATAAACTTTGTGATGCATGTGATAACTACTGTGAACTATAATGTATAAAAGTAGATAGGTAGGGGTTCTAGTCTCCCACCAGCCAAGTGTGTGTGTGTGTGTGTGTGTGTGTGTGTGTGTGTGTGTGTGTGTGTGTGTGTGTGTGTGTGTGTGTGTGCATGTGCTACAGATATATCCCCTAGTATCACTACGGACATGGCCATATGGGCTATCTCTGTCCAATGGTTATGCATTTTACAGCCATGTGACAAGCTCCAGGTCCTATATAGGCATCAATGATATCTGCCACCATTTAGGTTTGTACGGTCAGAAAACCCAGGTGACATATATAAAGGGTAGCAGACTGTCTCACACAGTATGAATGCATAATTATGCTGGCTGCCCCCAGTGTCCCAGGCATGACCTTCAACACATATGCACCTAGGGAACCATGCACAAATAATGGTGTACCTTGCTGACATCATATGTCTGCTGTGCTGCTATGCCATCCTGTGCTTTTGCATTGTGACCATGTGTCCATATAATAACCACTCACACCACTGGAACAGAAACATACACAGGTCCATGATACACCTGTCATTCTGTTACACTACCACCAGTCCAATGTCATGCACCTAAGATACACAAGATTTGTTGTGTAGACATGGCACATGCCAGCACATAGTACCTGTCATGGCCCACAACACCTGCAATGGCATAACAATACTGCACTACAGAACTACATTGAAAGTAATATAGTCTCCCTGTGCATCAGACACATATTTGCATGTCCCTGCATCAATGGCATGGATAGCAGGGATGTGGCAAAGGTATCCTCACATACACAGGGTGTGGTTTGGGCGTGCCAGAGGCCTAGGCTGTGCCATACAGTTGGCAGTATGTGTGTGAGTCAGGAAGGGCTGCTGGTGAGATGTGCCATGGAGAGGTGTCATGTGTGTCTGTTGATGACCTGCATGTGACAGTAATGTTTGAGGGCTTGTGTGTACACAGTCAAGCCCAGTGCTAGCCCTACATGCTTGTGTGTTGGACAGCTGTGGATCATACATAGCAGAGTGAATAGTTCACCATCTCCTGCCATGAGCACAGGAGCTTGCTCTGTCAGGAGTAGCACTGGTACCACCATGCCCCAGGTCAGATGTGGTTCTAGTACTGGGCCCGTGTCCCCCACAGGACCACCCAGGACCATGTGCCCATGGCCTGCCATGTCATGATGTGGACAGCACACTTCCCTCTGTAGTGCTGGAGGTACTGCCACTACTGGAGCATGAGGGTGCACAGACACGTGGTCTCTCAGCAGATGGTGTTGCTGACCTATGGCAATGTGCATGATGCCCTACCCCAACCAGATGTTCCAACACAGACAATTTGCAGGCAAAGACAGACACTGTCTCAGCCCACCATCTGTCCAATATGTCAGTGAAACAATCAATGGCATCACCAATGTGGTGGAGGCAGTCATGGATGTCAGACTGTGCTGCATCCTTGACCCTGAGCATCTGTCTGGTATTGTGTTCTGCACATGCCTGTGCCTCCATTACAGTCCCAAACATGCAGTGAGTGACCTGAGATGTGACACCTATGACATGTGGGGGATGGACAGTAAACCCCTTCAAGCACCCCTGTCAATCTGTCTGTGTGGGACCTCACCAGCTGTCTGGCAATGGCCAATGTCTGCATTCACTGATGCCATAGTTGTCACACTGTCCTGTTCAATGTCAACACCATGTGACTGTCCAATATCTGTGGCCTTTGGGGACTTTGTATGTGTGGGCATACTGACTGTGTGTGTGGGGACAATGGGGGCAGAAGAGGAATGTCAACCTCTGGGACAGATTCAGCCCCCAACAACCCCACTTGTGCCTCACTATGGCCACCATCACCATCAGAGCCCAATGAGCTACTGACATCAGGTTGTGAGAGGGACAGACTCCAGCCCCCCCCACATTCATCTGTGAGGAGGAAGACAAAATAAGTACATTATTACCTGCACTATTATGTATGGTAATCCACAAAGACTCATACAGATGAGGAGCCACAATTGCATTACCAGTCACACACATCTTCTCATCACTGATCTCATGTGCAACACACAAGCACACAACAGCATACACAGACAAGACAGACCCTGTCTAACATGCACTTTAGCTAATAAAGTGAATGTTGCCAGTACACTAGACCTGTGGGGTACACAATATTACAGTATATGTGATAGAACAACACATAATACCCAGTACACCTAACCTGAGAATGATATGCCTGATGTAGTATCACTGCTGCAGGTATGTACCATCTCCCTATAGTGAGTGAACAGACATCCTGGAGTCATTGCCTCCTGTATAGCAAGCTGCATACTTCCTAATGACTATAATTGCAAACTTGTTGTTGTTTGTGCAGATACACAGCTGTGATTATCTATTATATGTACTGCAGTCAACTGCTCTGAAATGGAACATACAATTATTCCACTCTGGCTAAGCATAACAGTTGTGCCTTGGGCTAAATGGCAGTCCTTAATGTTCATATGGTATATATAAGCTGTAAAACAATGGTATCACACTTACCAGGTACAGGATCACAGACTCTGGCCAGACCTGATGTACCTATGAAAATGTGAAGTTAAGGGATTGTCAGCAATATCAAATGTTGCACTGTTAGAGGGTACTATGTGCATATATCCACATGTACAGTAGCTAATGTGATACTGCCTACATTGCTGAAATTCTGAGTATGTGTGCACAACTCTGCATTAAAACACCCCCCAATGCAGATAGACCTGGCACCCATGCACTGGTATGCTCAGCCTGCCACAATGACTGATACAGTTTTGCACTGGTGAACAAAGTAAGCTTACCTGGATGCTCCTCTGATGTGGACACTGTGGCACCCACCTCCAGGATGTATGGGGTGATGGATGCCTGGGAACTGGTGGTTGATTCTAGGTTTGCCAGGAATTCCTCTGTGGCTGTTAGTGGTTGTTCTGTTGCAGGCCTTCCACTGGTGGCAGCACGATCCCTGGGCACAGCATCTGCCTTTTGTTATGCAGCATTGAGCATATCCATGGCCATGTGCCATACCTGCTAATGCATCCTGTCCTGATGTCCACTTTGGTTAACCACCCTGGCAAGTTCAACCCACAATGGTGAATGATGGTCACAATGTTGGTGACCCCTTGAAAGAAGAATGTGATGATGCAGTCTGAGGTCATCCAGGATAACATCATTCTCCGCAGCTGTGAATAGGAAATGCCTCCTGTGATACATTGTTCCTGAAAGACAACAAGAGGAGGACATATTACAGGACCAGATACATGGGCATCCACTATGTACAGACCCTGCACAATGAATACATCTTGCACTGCCCACCACTCCCTCACACATCATACCCCACAATCTATCCACACGCTACTTGTGTGGCTATCAACAAGTTAGTAGCAATACTGTGTGCCATGACAGATTCTGCCCTATGTCTCTACACCCATCACTGCACTCTACTACAGTATGACCCCTACAGGCAAGCAAACACTAATATGTCATACAGTCACTGTCAAATAGCTGTGTGATATTGCAACAACTATATGGGGACAGTCCAGCAACAGCAGTGTACCACAACAACAGACAAGAATGCAAACCTGCTGTAGTATATGTTTCCTATAGGCATCCTACTTCCCCACTAAGTAGATGTTTGCGGACTGTGAATGTGTGCCTCATGCATGTGTTCCTTTTGGCACACACATGCAGATGTCTAACAAACAGTTGACCATTCATTGAGGTTGTTGATGGGCAATAGGGAATCTGGCTGTCACACCAAACCCCACAGAAAACGAGTTCATATTATGTTATCGAAAGATAACGTAATCGAATGCTCAGAACTTCGAAATGGCCACATATTGAAACTTTTATTGTGTGGGGGGGCTGTGCCCCCCACACACCCCCCGCTAAATATATATTCCAACTCTGAGATCACACTACAGTGAGGAAAGGGGAAATATCCCAATCTTCACTGTATTGCAATCCCACAATGCGATCTTTGAAATGCAGCCATTTTGAAGTTCTGAGCATTTGATTACATTATCTTTTGATAACGTAATAGGATCCCACAGAAAACATGCATGCTACAGTAATATCTGTTAGTGTATTCATAGTTTTACATTGTATGGCCAATATGTATCCACTGTCATTGAGGTTGGGCTTGTGTCCCCCATAACTTATGGCTATGACAAAATCCCTTCTGTAGTGGGCTGACAGGTATGTTAGCCATAGCTCTCAATCAGTGAGGGATGAATGTTAACAAAACAGTGACCTAGCTAGGGTACATCAAGGATAGTCAGGGACACCTGTACAATGCCAACACTATTTATGTGTGGCATTAACAGACTGAGAGGTTGTGAATGACAGTACATTATTTGATATTATAGGAGTGTACACCCTTACTTAGTGTCACTATGTCAAACACAGATTCCATTAGTTTTCCTACAACAGTCGACTGTTGTAGGAGGGAGTAACAGTGGCAGAGCTGAGATTTCACTCAAAGCAGGGACAGTTGAGAGGCATGCATGTAGCTGTTGGACAGCAGAATATCAGCAACATGTTAATACCATCGAAGTATGACAGGGTTACTGTTGTAATTCCTATTCTCTATACCTCCATCCTACCATCTGCATTCCATTATATGTGGACATCTATTACATACCTGGCAGAGTGAAGTACTCCTTTTTTGAAGTGTTCATCTGGAAATAGCTTGCAAATCCATTGAGTGAAAATAACATACAGACCTGTTCCCATAGGCAGTTGATTGCCTTTTGTAGGTAATACTCATTAACAGGTAATTGCCTGTGCACCAATCAGTGGCTCACACTTGCTAACTGCATCCAAAACAGCTGGGTTGCACTTTCATTAGCCAATGACATGGCACCACAGTGCAATATTTAAGCCCTTTATATAGGCCTTGGGCCCTTTCTTAGCCTTTGAGATGGACATTAGTGAGGTGTGGAGACTACGGCATCACAGAGGGTAGGTCCAAATACTCTCCACTGTTGAGATTTCTGAGGTATGTCCGCAGATTTGCATGATATGTTTGGCCATTTTCCCAAGACATTGTGATTATCTGGCAGTTCATTGATAAACATTGCGGGTTGAGGTCAGTGAGGAGAGGGAGACATATGAGTGTCAGACATCATACCAGTCAGAATATGCATTCTGATGCAATAGCTGCTATTCTATCAGCTCACTATCTTTGTAGGGGCAAACTGTGACACATGTCCTTGTTGCTGGACCTTTGCCCAACCCACCCTTTATGTATATTTTTGTCTGGATCCCTTGTTCTAGGGGGTTATGAGGTATGGTAGGTCTGTAGCAGCTAGCCTAAGATACAGCTGTGTATGTTCCAGGCTGCAGCTGCTGCTGCAACCTAGGACACATGGGGGGAGAGTGAAGTCTTTGGAGGAAAGCAAGCTGTACATGTAACTGAGGCAGCAGTGTCAGCTCTGTCAACACAGCAGAGCCAGGGTAAGGGTACCCTTTACAGTCCAGTTGAGGCATGTGCTTAAGGTACATCTGTTTTGTAACAGTGCCAATCACAGAGTAGTAGGTGACATATAGTTCAACTATACGAATATGTGCAGTGTGTCCCTACCTAGAGGCCTTTGACTTGCAAACATGGGTAGCAGATAAATCAGTAGCAGCAACCTGTGTGGGTTAAAATTGCATGACTCAGTCATTACTTTCTATATTAACAAGAATGTAATTGATGTGCAACACACTGGATTTGAACCCAGGACTGTAGGTGGCAAAATACATTAGACACATGGCATTTAACAGACTGACCTACTGAGTCACTGCTGCAGCAGATTTATTTGCAAGATATATGTGCATACATATAGTCTGTGACACATGTTGCATGCATCTATAATTATGTGCAAGGCTTTCAATGGCAGTTGTTGTGCAGCAGGGTCCCAGTTGTACATGTACTTTCCCATTGCTGCCTTAGTAGGTGTGTTTAAAGATGTTGTTAAAAGGGTACATTTACCTGCAATTCCAGGCCTCATGTACAGTTAAAATTATTTATTTGGCTGTGTGCTGGTGTACTTTTTTCATCAGAGACCCAGGGGCACTCCCATTTTTTCCATTAGATATACTTGCAGTCTGTCAGTGGCAGTCAGTATATTTTGCTGAAAACACCTGTATCAGTTAAGAGCTGAGTGGGCTAATGCATTATACCATAGTTGATAGGGGCCTAGATTCATGACATGGCAGTGGTGATTATTTTGCAGATGTGTCTAACAGTATCAGAAACACATAAGACCATTAAGGCACTTTAAAGCACTTTTTAAGCTGGTTTGCATGGGTTGGCAAGTAACTTATCTCTGTGCAAACCCACGCTAAAAAATATAAAGAAAAGAAAAAGGGGGTGATAGGACACTGGTGAAATGGGGGCAAACAAGGGGTAAAACATATTGAAAGGCAGGAAGGGATGTGCAGGAAGGATGTAGGAAAGGACCATAGCTTTCCATTTCTTGTACAGCAACAGCTGTGCAGTTTGACATAATTTGTGGATGAATTTGGACTCTCAAACCCCAGAGATGAGTTGAGGACAACATAAATGTGCTGTCAAGCCAATTAGACCTAATTTGTTGTGTCCAGTGGACACAGGTTTGAAATGGAGAGCTATGTATGTGGAAATATTTTTTTGACACAGGTACCCATTTTTTTTTAGGAGAGAGTGGAATGTTGGGGAAGGACTGTAGGTACATGTGCAGAGGTAAGTTGGGTAGGACATGATGCAATTGCAGACAGACAAGACAGTGGACGGGGGCAATGTGTGACACATGAGGGCGGTAAATACCTTGGATGGGGAGGGTGTTGTGGAATCTGAGGAGCATGTGCCTCCAGATGACAGCAGCATAACTGAGATTCCCACCCACGGGCAGTCAACACTGCTGCTAAACTGCCCCAAAGGTGGCTGTGCTGGAGGCTGAGTGCCAGGGCCACCAGGCCCTGCCAGGTTGTCGAGCCTGCCCTCAGTCTGGCACAGGGATTCTTCACAGCTCTTATGAACAATCCTGTGCACCATAGCTGGTAGTTGATCCTGGGTGACTACCGCCTCTCTGCCACCGCTCACGGGGGGGACCGGCCCTGTACTCTGAGGTGGTTCCACCCAAATTTTGTGTAGGGCCAGCAGAGGGAGCCCCACCCACCTGGCTCCCAGATGCACTGGTACCCAGTGCCACGGCTGGCTTAGGTAGGCTAGGAGGATCAGCAGGAACCAGCCTACCCTGTCTTGCTGTGGTGATAGTGGTATAGCAATGTGTACTGGTTAGTTATGAACAAAACATTTTGTTAGTAATAACAGCATGCCAGAACATTGGAAACAACCCAATCAAATTTCAATGCATATTATAAGGAACACAACAATAAATAACATAACAGTGAGTATATTAAGAGTATGCCAGTAACAGTTATGGCATAAGGCCAAGTACATAGGTAATTCAACAAGATATGTCAATATGCAACCATTGTAATACATAACAATAATAAAACACATGCCCAAAATAACATTTATTGCAGAACATGTGTTAATAGTAAACTATAACCAATGAATAACATTAATAAATATATATGAAGATAGGTTGTGGAGGAGAGAGAAATACAGTCAGGTAGTACCATTATAAGGTAAATAGTTGACAACAGTACTACTATCTACTCTACAGGTCTGTCCTCTCTTTATGTGTATAGGTACCCTATAGTTGCTGTAGCACACACATGCCTCTCAAGCTATCCGCATGGGATAGTATGGACCAAGCAGTAACACCTGCAGGTACACAACTACACATTACACTTACACATCAGGTGGACCGATATAGCTACCAAGGTATACTGTGGGCTGATGTTCTGTTACTTTGCTATTGATATACATCATGTTGGTGATACATTGGTGACAGAGGGATTACACCACAGTAATTACATTTTGTGACAGCGTGACACTTGGGAGACATGTATGTGTGCAGTACAGAGAGTAAACAACTATCATGCCTTGAAGATCAAAGGCAAGAAAAAACAAACCGCTACTAAACCAGCACCGCTCCTGATGCCAAACAGCAGGACTAAACACCTCCCAAACACACGTATGCTTGTTCTGGAAGTCAAAGGCAAAAAGCCAAACAGCAGGACTAAACACCTCCCAAACACACATATGCTTGTTCTGGAAGTCAAAGGCAAAAACAACAAGCTGCTACTAAGCCAACACAGTTCCTAATTCCAAGCAGCAGAACTAAACACCTCCAATAAGCACAGTCAGAGAGGTGAAACTCATCAAAGATAAACTCAGCCAGATAGCCAAACTCACTGAAGCAGGTCTTTTTAAATTCCAAAGGGATAAGCAAACACGACGCCAATAAACGAACGACTTCAATTTTATTAAGCACCACGATACTGCTTTTCATCGGCGCCCTGCACCAACTTCTTCAGACTTTGAAAAATAACAACTTACACTTTAAGTGCTGCTACATTTAAAGCCATTGCAAGCAAAGTCTATTACAAAACACACCTTCCAATTACCTTAAAGGAACAGGCACAAGTAGCTTCAATCTAACTAAAATGTTCCTATCCCATAAACACACAATATAAAAAGTTGTATGTGGTATAAATATACAACTGTAAAACTAATACTGTTCTTTACATAGCACTTAAATAATGCAATCGACAGTTAATAATATTATAAAAGCACACTTACTTTGAACCAAATACGCATAATAAGACTGACACATTAAAATAAATAAAAAAGGCATGCCATAACATTTCAAATATTGATAAAAAGACATTCCATCTACCAAACATGGTATATAATATATATCATGATCGCTCAGCCGGTCCTATGTCCAAATCACACCCGATGTCATACCCCCCATGCATCATCTTTCCAAACTATCATGCCTTGCTTGGCAGGTATGGAGATAGATACTGATAGTAGTAACTGGAGAGAGCATGTACATCAGATGTCCTAATCGACTGTAGCAACCTTTCACAGTCACTCCAGGCATACAGCCATACCAAGATTTCACAGTTTATTTTGTTATATTAATTTATTACAACTTGTACTTCTTTCCTTCATTTTATGCAGTATTATCACATGCCTGGTACTGTGTTTGACAGTCTGTGACATCTGTACACACAATTATGTACAAGTAAAATATAGGCTACCTCAACCATTTACCTGTAGGTCCTGTGGAGATAATATCTGTTATCAATATGTGACTGATACTATACTATTTTGGCATGCATGGGGTTAAAAACCAGTAGCAGTGACTGCAGAGGACATGTACAATTGATTGCCGTAACATGTCAGAGACACTCAAGACATACAGCCATACCAGGATTGCACATTTTATTTCTTTATTTCGTTTTATTAAAACTTGTACTTATTTCCTTTATTTTAGGCAGTATTATTAAATGCCTGGTACTGCGTATGACAGTCTGTGACATCTGTACACACAATTATTTATACGTAAAATATAGGCTACCTCAACCATTTACCTATAGGTCCTGTGGAGAGAATGATATGTGTTATCAATATGTGATTGATACTATACTATTTTGGCATGCATGGGGTTAAAATCCAATAGCAGTGACTGCAGAGGACATGTACAATTGACTGCAGCAACATATCGGAGACACTCCAGGCATGCAGCCATACCAGGATTACACATTTTATTTCTTTATTTAATTTTACTAAAACTTGTACTCATTTCCTTTATTTTAGGCAGTATTATCACGTCTTGTACTAAGTTTGTCAGTCTGTGACATCTGTACACACAATTATTTACACATAATATGGAAATAAAAACAAACAGCGTACCTATGGCCAAAAACCAAAGCACTTGTAAAAAAACAACCAACGTAGGAAGAGCTGCCAAATATAAACACCCAGTACTCCAAACAAGACCAGAAATTTTAAATGCTTTCATCCTGTATCAGTAAGGACTTCTGCGGAATAAAATTACACATTCATCTCACCTTCTTAAAAACTAACAAGATCACATGACCCACCAATCAAGCCCTATCAACCAATTAATATAGGTATTTGTTAAAAAATGGCAACAAATAAAAAAATTAAAAAACAAATAATAAGTGCTGAAGACAAAACTTAAGGAAGCAAGTATAAAAATAAAATGAATTCCCTTACTTAAAGTTAAAAATACCTAGTAATAAATAAACAATACAATATTATTAAAACCCTAAGGAAACAGGTATGAATGGCCAGAAATATGCTTACCCTTTAACCATTAACTCCCTTTACTATTAACTATTACTCCACCACTAATATAAAAATTAATACATATTAATAGCCCTGTAATTAAGAAGGAGCATTAAGAATACTGTCATTGAGACAAGGGGAAACAGTGGCATTCAATCTGAGTTGCCAATAAAATTCTCTCACTGTCAACAAATTCTCCCAGTTTCCACAAGATGTATCCTTCTGCACCCTGTCAATGATGCCAAAAAGAAACCTGTTGAAATTGTAACAAACCGTGGTATGCTTGTATAAAGCATTAGTAAGATGACAATGTTTAATGGCATATAAATGTTCATATATATATATATATATATATATATATATATATATATATATATATATATATATATATATATATATATATCTATATCGACGTAAAATCCTTTCTGTCTTACCAATGTAAAAAAATTGGCAACCCTGACAAATGGTGATGTAAACCAACCCTGAACTCCCACAATCCCCTATCTTTAATTTAATCAGTTGAGGGGGACTACCTACCACAGTCTCCCGGCCTGTTAATATATATGAACACTAACTACATCTACCACACTGTATGTACCCCATTGCTCAAGCCCATCTGTAATGGGGTGTTCAAAAATATTTTAAATTATCATCAGTCCTAAATATAAAATGGGGCTTATCACCCAGCTTCTGTATAAAATCAGAATTGGTCTGAAATAAAACGCAGTATTTTATTAGTATGGTTTTAATACCCTTGCTAAACCTGCCATATTGTAAAACCATAGAATGTTAAAAATCAACATCAATATTAACGTTTCTAGTAGAATTGAACTCAGCATTGTTTGTTTGTGTCTTTCGGTTTTTCCCAGTTAGGGGTCGCCACAGCGGAACTCCAGTCCACTAATGATTGGTAACTCAGCATTAATCCCTAAAAAATTGGTTTAAATTTAGAGCCCCATCCCTCTAGAACTTCTCTACAATTTCTTCAGACCATAGGGCCGGCCACAGTGGTGCTGCGGTTAGCATTGCCACCTCACAGC
The DNA here is from genome assembly GCF_019279795.1 of Protopterus annectens. Lineage (NCBI taxonomy): Eukaryota > Metazoa > Chordata > Ceratodontiformes > Protopteridae > Protopterus > Protopterus annectens. The sequence goes on from NC_056727.1 coordinate 1,150,260,819, forward strand.
AGGAGGTTCTCCGGTTCGATCCTCGGCTGGGTTGCCTTCTATGCAGAGTCTATATGTCCTCCCTGTAGTTGCGTGGGTTTCCTCCAGGTGCTCCAGTTTCCTCCCACATCACAAAGACATGCTGTAGATGGGTTGGACACTCTAAATTGGCCCTAGGTGTGAGTGTGTGTGTGCCTTCTGTGGAAGGTTGGGCGCCGGGATGACAACTCAACACTGTAAAACTCCACTGCCAATCATGAGCGGACAGGTGATCAGCTGTGGTGACCCCTAACCAGGAAAAGCAAGAAGAAGAAGAAGAAGAATCAGAAGGATAACCCCTCTCATCAAACATTTTGAATAAATTATTCAATTCACTTTTAAAATCATCCATAGTCGAACACATACGAGCCGCCCTAATAATTTGACCTCTTATCAAATTCTTCTTAATATGGTGGGAATGGTTACTACAATAATCTAAAAAAGTATTAGAATGAGTAGGCTTCTCAAATAATTTTTATTTAAAACAACAACTAGTATAGTCCTTAACAATAGTAACATCCAAATAGCCAATACTATTAACCGATGTCCTACCAATTTGCAACCTTAACCATAAATACACGTAACATTACCAGTAAAGTCACCTAATATTATCTTAAAAATTTCTACAGACTTTTACATTTTAATATTGTCACACAAAAAATTTCATGAACTGATAACTTTGTCCATTTGTATTCTATATTTCCTAAAGATCATAAACAAAGGCATTAAACGTAAAATGGCATTTGCTATCTTTATAAGTGAGTATTAAATTCCCTCTTAGTCTCCCCGAAAACAATGATTACAAATTCAAGCTTTTAAGCTTGTGTTGATAAGATAGAGTTTAAAAATTGCATGCTTCCTGAATGACTGTTCTCTGAAAATTTTCTATCATTTCACAATGTTTTCTTCGAGAAGGATACCAGACAAAGTTCCCATATTCTATTTTTTTTTCAGATGTCTCTGATAAGAACTGAGATGATCACTTCCTACTTAGTTGTTTTTATGTAACCTTAATTGGGTAACACAGGGGCTCAGTGAGTAACATTGTCACCTCAGAACAAAAGGTTCCCTGGTACAGTTACTGGTCTGGGTGTCTTCTGTGTGGAGTCTATATGTCTTCCCTTTGTTTATGTGAATTTTCTCTGAGTACTGCAGTCTCCTCCCACATTACGAAAGTCATTCAATAGACAAATCTGTGACTCTAAATTGTCCATAAGCTTGTGAGTGTGTAATACGGAAGAAAGATGTGTTAATCACCGTTCCTATTCTGCCTTTCCCTTAACCCATTAAGCTATCTACTTAACAACTTAGGCCATGGCTATAATTTGGCTCTTAGAAAACAACAAAGTGTAAAGACTTCTCATCTTCTCTTTGTCAATGATTTGAAACTGTATAGCTCATCAGATGAGAAACTGAAAGTACAACTGCAAGTTGTCAAAACTTTTTCAGATGATATAAGAATGCCATTTGGTCTTGATAAATGTGCAAAAGCAACCTTTAAATCAGGAAAACTGCAGCACCAAGAAAACATCAGTTTGGGACAAGAATGTGATATAAAAGAACTTGACCAAGAGGGAGTATATAAATAATTGGGAATTGATGAAGGATCAACAATAAAACATGAACAAATGTGAATAAAACATAGTAAGGAGTACTTTAGAAGACTTAAATTAATCCTGAAAACATTGTTAAAACAAAATCCAAGCTATAAACCAATTTGCTCTTCTTGCCCTAACTTACAGTTTTGGAGTGATTGACTAGCTCTAAAATGTGTTGGACAGATTACACAGGAAAACAAGAAGGCTGCTTCATGCTCACCAAATGATTTCTAAAAATCAGTGCATACCAAGATTATATATTCCCCATTCTGAAGGAGGGATGGGCTTCCTTGAAATTGATTACATGTAAAGATCTGCAATCATGGGACTCCACACATATCTGCTGACATCACAAGACCCAAATGTTGTGAAAGTTTTGAAATATGAGGAGAATATATCTAAGATGACTTCCCTGCTTAGGCTAGCAAAAGCATATTGGCATCAAGCATGAATGGAAATTAAACTACAAGTGGATAAAAACCAGGCAGTAACTGAATGTGCTAAAAAACAAAAGAAAGAATATAAGGTGAAGGACCAGATGAGAAGGCAAGAAATGTGGAAACTCCATAAATATAGTTGCAAGTATAGAAAACTTCTGGAAGAACCTCATGTTCATCAGGAACAAATGCAGGAATGGTTAAGGGAGGCAAATTCAAACCAAGAGATGAAAAGTTAATATTGGTGGCACAAGATAGTGGGCTACATACACATTGGTTTACAAAGTCCATTGAACATGTGGGGGAAACAGACAAATGTAGGTTTTGTAAAACAGAACTGGAAGCAGTTGTAGACCTCATTGCTGGTTGTGGCATACTAATGGCAGAAGGACTATATACTGAAAGCATAATAATGTGGTGAGACTGTTACACTCGGGATTGTGCAAACATTATGGTATTGAAGTGGCTGAAAAACATTGGAAACATGAGCCATGAAGCATAATAGAAAATGATGAAGTCTACATCAGATGGGATCATCCATTGCCAACAGTTCAAAAGATAGAAGCTAGAAACCTGGATATAGTGGTCCAAGAAAAGAAGACAAAAGTAGCATTGATCATTGAAATCAGCACACCCAGTGACTACAGTGTCCTGTGTACAGAGAGACACAAAGTCGTAAATATCAAGATATGCAAGCAGAAATGAGAGCAATGTGGAGGAAAGACACCCAGATAGTTCCAACAGTAGTAGGAGCAACAGGTCTTATAAAAAAAGAGTCTGCAATCATATTTAGATATGCTACCAATACATGTAACTCCATACGAATTGCAGAAGGAGTCATTACTGGGCACATTGCAGGTGCTGCAAAGAGCACTTTTGGCTGACATTAAAGAAACAATACTAATTTCATGAACTTTAATTGTACTTTGACTTATGAATGGAGTCCATTCCCATCATGATATTAGAAACCCAAACATTTTGGAGAAATTAAAAATAGGCAAATATGTGACTCTAAATTGTCCATAAGCTTGTGAGTGTGTAATACAGAAGAAAGATTTGTTAATCTACATCCATTTACTACTTGCCTAGGAAATTATGAATGACATCAGCTGTGCATGGAATCACTTTAGGAGCCCGTTGCAACTCAAGAGGCTTAGATAGATGCAAGATCTTACAAACCCATGCATTGTGAGCCCAGCTGATATAAACCATTTTATGGGTTCTAAGGTTTAATTTATCATCTGAGATGGCCTCTTGTCTTTAAACTATGTTACACCTTCCATCTCTCCATTATTTATAAGCTATTTGTTAAATTGTTTCTGATACTCAATGCTAATATGATGTGCTTTTCCTGACACTGATATTCATTTTGTTGTTCCTGACCCAGGCAAATAAATCTACCAAAGCATTTTTGAGTTTTATTGTGTCTTCATTGTGCACAATGATTTTCTCTAACTTTGTATCATTGCATAAGGGTACCTGTCAGTGGATCAAATGCAATCTACCAGCAGGCTGAAGTGCAACTGCCTGATACCAGAAAGCAGAAGTGCATGTAAGCAAAATGTTGAAATGTTAGTTTATGCAAAATGTTTCAGCATTCTGGTTGGGTGTGGATATGTGAGAGTTTTGGGGGTTAGGATTAGAGTAAAAACTAGAGAAGGGGCTAAATGTTGTCTTATGCTTGTGTGCACCGTATGTCTGTAGCGTGTGTGTATGTATATGTGTCATGTTCAGAGTACTGTTAGCAAAAGTATGTTTTGGCATACAATGCGTAAGATTAAGACTAGGGGCGGGGTGCAGTTAAAATTAGGGTTAGCGTAAAGATTGAGGTTAGCACATTATGTTACAAAACACCTTTTCTCTAACACCTCCCCCATACAGACAATGTCTCTTTGCAATTTAATAGCTGAGGTTACTTACTTCAGGCTTTCTTATGTTCAGTGTTTGCAGTTGATATATCACATTTGAGAGAAAAGACATCAGTCTAGTGTTAGACAATCTCTACATAAATGCAAAGGAAGACGTGGTTATTCAAATTTAAGTCAGTAAGGCAAATAAAGAATAATTATATACCTCAGGACAAAGGCCTGAGATACACCTTGAATGAATGATGACCAATCTAATTCAGGCAGACAGTTCGAGATCAAAGGTAACAAAGATATCTGAACGCCTAATATTATAACTTTTCATATGAGTGTCTTATGGTTAGTGAAGACAAAGACTTTGGCAAAATTGATATAAATAACATCTACTTGAAGGTTGTTAAGCAAACGACGTACAATTTGTATCAAGCTTAGTAACAATTTGTAATCCATCTACCTGGTACATATGCATATTTGTGATGCATACTAGGCTGTTTATTATCATTTATTTGTAGCCTGTCTAATATAGCAATAACCCACGCCTGGGTGTGGGCAATGCTGGATTTACCCACAGTTGGTGTGGTTTGGTCACGAGGGTGAAACAAAGCCAACCGTGGGTAAATCCAGCATTACCCACACCCAGAAGTGGGTTATTGCTATTATACAATGACATTATTTAAGAAAAAAAATTATTAATTTTCTTAAATAATGGCATTGTATAATGCCTCCTTGCTGCCCTTCCGCAGCTGTCTGGTATACTGCGGCAGTTCTGATGTACTGAGCATGCGTATGCCTACGCAGTACATCAGAGCTGTGGGCAAAAGCAACGGAGAAAGCAAGATCTCCGTTGCTTTTTACAAACTGTTTCGCTATGTTAAATGGGTTTAACATAGTGAGACAGCTTTAAAAAAAGCAACGGAGCCGTTGCTTTTTTAAAGCTGTCTCGCTATGTTAAACCCATTTAACATAGCGAAACAGTTTGTAAAAAGCAACGGAGAAAGCAAGATCTCCATTGCTTTTTACAAACTGTCTCGCTATGTTAAACGAGTTTAACATAGTGAGACAGCATTAAAAAAAGCAACAGAGAATCTCCATTGCTTTTTTAATGCTGGCTCGCTATGTTAAACGAGTTTAACATAGCGAGACAGTGTGAAGCAACGGAGATTTTGCATTCTCCGTTGCTGTAAAAAAAAAGAGTTATAGTAATGGAAAAAGTCTGGGCGACCGGAACTTTTTCCTTTACTATAACTCTGATTTACAACGTGCACGCTGACCAATCAGCATGCATGTTTTTTGAATATTAATGGGGGGGGGTCATTGTATATTATCAAATTTTCCATAGCTGTACCTGATCATGAGAAAAGACTAATGGACCTGTAATGTGTGACATCATGTTTATCTCCTTTGTCTTTATAAACTGTCTTTCTGACAATCTTTTTTTCAATCTTCCTGCACATAACACTTATTAAAACTGAATTTAAGTAAAGTATGCACACACACACACACACACACACGTATATATATCAACAATAGCTTCTGTAATTTTTTTCTGTTAATTTTTTCAAATGATATTGTTAGCTGTTTTGCTTATATATTAAAGCATTACTAGTAGTCATCATTTCTTTTCTAGTGTGGACACAGTTTTTAGATGTATACAGCAAGCCTTAACCTTTTCTCAAGGGCTATATAACACCTTCCTTTATGCAGTAAGGGTGAGGGCCTGTTTTCTCTGAATACTGACTGTAACATGTAGGGAGAACATTTAGTTTTATGGCACATCATAAGCTGGTCTTCTAAAGTTTCAGGCTCACATTCTTGTCCTTCTCATAAACACACACACACACACACACACACATACACACACACACACACACACATACACACACACACACACACACACACACACACACACACACACACATACCACGCACACTGTTTCTGTCTCTTGAGCTATAGTTGTCTTACAAGGCATCCAAGCTTTACAGGTTTTTTTTTTCATAATGGCATTTCCAAGTAATTTTTAGTCAATAAGAAAGGGGTGGGAGAGGTTGGTGTAATGGTTAAGTGCTTACCTTACAACCACAAGATGCAGTGTTTGATTCTCACATGGGGTAATTGGTTAGGCTTAAAATGGCCCACAAGGGCGGTTACCCTAGTACTAATCTATGAACCTATGAAAAGATGTACTTTCCATAACAGGCACAAGTGGATACTGAAATATGTAGCTAACATCAGTAACTCAATAACTCCCATTTAAGGGCTTCTACTAGCCCTAAAGCTCAAGTAACTGGAAAAATATGTTACTCCAATAAAAGGTATTATCCCCATTAATATTCCAAAACGTGCATGCTGATTGGCCAGCGGGCACGTTGTAAATCGACTTATACTAATGGAAAAAGGTCCGGTCGCCCGGACTTTTTCCATTAGTATAAGTCTCTTTTAAAACACTGTCTCGCTATGTTAAAAGAGTCTAACATAGCGACACAGGTTTAAAAAAAGCAACGGAGATCTCCGTTGCTTTTTTTAAAGCTGTCTCGCTATGTTAAACTCCTTTAACATAGCGACACAGTGTGTAAAAAGCAATGGAGATCTTGCTTTCTCCGTTGCTTTTTTTTAAACCTGTCTCGCTATGTTAAATGGGTTTAACATAGCGAGACAGCTTTAAAATAAGCAACGGAGCTCCCATTTAACATAGTGAGATAGGTTTAAAAGAAAAAAGCAACGGAGAAAGCAAGATCTCCGTTGCTTTTTACTGTTTCGCTATGTTAAATGGGTTTAACATAGCGAGACAGCTTTAAAATAAGCAACAGACATCTCCATTGCTTATTTTAAAGCTGTCTCGCTATGTTAAACCCATTTAACATAGCGAAACAGTAAAAAGCAACGGAGATCTTGCTTTCTCCGTTGCTTTTGTCCACAGCTCTGATGTACTGCGTAGGCATGCGCAGTACATCAGAACTGCCGCGGATACCAGACAGCTGTGGAAGGGCAGCAAAGAGGCATTATACAATGCCATTATTTAAGAAAAGTAATTATTTCTTTTCTTAAATAATGTCATAGTATAATAGCAATAACCCACGCCTGGGTGTGGGCAATGCGGGATTTACTCACGGTTGTCTTTGTTTTGTCCCAAGGGCGAACCAAACCACGCCAACCGTGGGTAAATCCTGCATTACCCACACCCAGGTGTGGGTTATTGCTATATTATATCACCTTTACATTCTTTATAGACAGAAAATGTTTCTCATTATCAATAAAGGATTTCCCTTCTACCTTTAAATTGCACACACCTGTTTACTTGAATAATTTCCAATAGTATTGTATAAGATAAGCTTTTCTACTCCAAGACTTGTTGTTTTTTGATCAGTTGATATTTTCTCGGTGACACTAAAGCAGACGTTGTCTCAGTACCAGAGTTGTATAACTATCATGGTTAATTATGAGGACAGTCCTCCAGTGTTAATGGCAGCTGTGGGCATAAAATGCAATTAATAATTTGTGGCCACACTAAGTAGCTACTACATAAATGAGGAAATGACTGAGATAAAGACAATATGACTTCTGATGCTGTATAAAGGACCACCTATATTACTTCAGTTATGTTTAGCTCACTTTAATGATAACTCCACAAGTTAATAAATAATGCAAGCTCTCCAATCAGTCTTAATATTCTTTCCATCTCATGCTAACATAGCCCACTCAATAGTTGTCTAAGAAAAACACCGGCCATTGCTTCCAGCAAATATTTACCTAAGGAGATATTAATAGGATACTGTAATAGTAAATATACTAAACTGACACCAACTTAATCCATTTATATGGGTATGTTTAATTAATTAATGTATTTATTAATTTATTTAAGTATTTATTAATTAGAAAAATAGAGAAACAACTCAATGTATTTATTTTAATAGTTGGCATTCGGATATTGCTAACTGGTGGCTTATCTGCACCAAGGAAAACAGCATCTTTAACCCCAACACACATACACACACACACACACACACACACACACACACACACACACACAACCAGTTATGAAATGGACCTTGTGTACTACTGGCTAGGTCCTGAAAAGAGTTTGATACATTTCAATAATATAAGGTACAGTAGAGAGCCGATTAGCCAAACATCGATTATCCGAAACATCAGTTATCCGAACCAGCCTACCAAAGTTTTCAGGCAGGAAAAAATCATAAAGTCTGAATATGTAAACATTCAGTGTATTTGCTTGAGTGTGTTTTCTGAGCTTGTAGCTAGCTCATATGTGAAAAATATTCTTTATTGTCCACTGGAATCGCTGAATTGTTGAAAACTGTATTCCCGCATGCAGAAAACAAACAAGATTTTAGAAGTTTTTTATCCAGTTCAATTATATGTTTGATTATCTGAACAGTTTGATTATCTGAACTACCTTAGGTCACAATTAGTTCAGATAATTGACTCTCTACTGTATATGCAAGTATAAATTTAGTTTTTCCATATATTTATTGGTGCATGAACTGTTCATGGGTAAAATGTTTAAACCATGATGGCAAATTATTTCTGTGTAGTAAGCAAATTTTACCCTCAGGAATGTGACATTTCATATGACCAGAATATACAAAAGATAAGATATTCTGCATGCTAAAAAAGTATTTATAATTAAGCAATAATGCATAAGTTAGTGACAATGTTGGCCTTAGCCACTCCTTATGTGCTTTGTCTGTGAAAGTGAAGCATTATGGGCTACATAGGTCTACAATGGATAAATCTACCATTACACTCAGACTAATATGACATCATTATACTTACTTATACTGTGCATTCATTCAAACATTGTGTATATAAATATTTTATAATGATTGAGTTGTTTTCCTGCATATAGGACAACTGTTGTTATGGTCATAGTAATCTTAGGACACATGTATGCTTGGGGTAAATTAGCTATTTGTTGACTGTTTCATGTTTTATTTTGCTTAGTACAGTATTAATAATGTTAAAAGTTATGTAAATAGGTTAAATGCACATTAACGTCAAGGATCATGTCCTAGACAGGGCTATATTTGGTTGTAGGTTATGCTTATCTCATAGTGGTGTAGGACTGTATAGCAATGTGCCACAATATTACTACTGATCATAATTTCAACTTCATTAAAACTTTGGGTGCAATTTTCTTTTCTGCTTTTGACATAGCTGGATTACTTTTACCTCACGCATAAAATGCTTTCAGTGATGCAACATGTAGTACTCATGAAAAAAAGGATATTGAGCAGCAGGTAATAATCAGTCAGACTATGATTCTGGTTGTACATTTAGTGCTAATTTACATTAACTATCTTTATTATATGTAACTTTATTTTTAAAAATTGAGCAAAATGAACATTGTTATCACTTACAGTTTCATAAAATCTTAGTTGTCCCAACAACTATTTCCATTTGATCACTTGATGAATAGTGTTTGATTTGTGTGACATAAAATATTTTTGCTCCTGTACTTAAAAACTCAGCAGTCAGAAAAATGGGTAAAACATATTCAAAGTTATACTGGTAATGCAATATGAGGTGCATGTTTTGGTGTGTTTTTTTCTTTCATCATTGTTGCCTGGCAAATAAGAGGTAAGTGAACACTGCAGTATTTTAATACAGTGCAGTCTGTATTTAATACAGTTCAGATAAAATAATGTCAATAAATGTCATTTTGTTAGTTTTTACTTTTTTGAATAAAAAAAATACATATGTACAATACGCTTCTTTGTTTACATCATAGTGCTATACCTAAGTCGTGCCTAATGTATTTGACTTGCATATGAGCAAAAGTATGACCTGACTTCAATTCCTGAAGAGGAGACTCATCATTATATAAATTTATGCATGAGGCAATGATTCAGAACAATTACATAACAAATACAAGCCCTTATTGCTTTCTATGGACAAGTCTGTTTATTGTGCTTTTAATATCTGTTTTTGTTTACTGTGAAAGAAACATCACTGAGACTATCAGTTTTACTGAGCAATAAAATTAGATTATTTTCTGCTTACTGACTACTGCCTTCCCCATCATTTGTTCCTTTGTGTTTTTGTCAGGTCTCCAAAGAATAATGTAACATTTGGGAAAAAATATACATCCCATCATCCCAGCACTAGAACACAAAATGGCAAATAGTTCTACTGCCACTGTATATTTTCCACGAGTGCTCAGATACGCTGGAATAAAGGACAACCACACACTAAGAAAAACAAGCATACTGAAAGTTATGAATTTGGCTTCATTAAAGTTGTCTGGCAGTTTTCTAGCTAGGAATGCAACAGTCAGACTGACAGTGGACAGAACAGCAACATAGCCTAGCTTGCACCAGTAGGCAATGCTTGATCCTTCATTGCACTGCAAACTCATTATGCATTCATCTGATTCCATAACAACCTCTGGAAATGGCGGTGATGTAGACAGCCACATTAAATATATAAATAACTGAATCACCGAGCAGATTATTACAATATATGACGATATCTTATATTTCACCCATTTTCTCACTCTACTGCTTGGCTTTGTGGCATTAAAAGCAAAGACCACTGTAACCGTTTTTGCTAGAATGCAGGACACACATATGGAGAAATTAAAACCAAAGGCAGTTTGACGAAGGATGCAACTTATCTTTGTTGGGTGATACAGGAATAAAAAGGAGGAGAGGAAGCACAGAAACAGTGCAGCCAGAATACAGTAACTAAGTTCACGATTGTTAGCTTTGACGATCGGTGTGTGATTAGCTTTTATAAATATAGCCAGGATGATGGTGTTGATAGATACACAGAAACTTGCAACACATCCTAGAGCTACACTCAGGGGATCACTGAACGAGAGGAATTGTACAAGTTTTGGAATGCACTTCACTCGTTTCTCATTAGGACATTCATCAGATGGGCAAGCCACACAATTTGTAGAATCTAGAAATGAAGGAATGGCACAAATTAATGCTACTTGGTATGAAATATATGAAAGAAAATTTCCCCTGCCCATACACATGCACAAACACACACACATAAATACACATGCACATTTTTTCAATAAGATTGGTAGCTAGAAAGGAATAAAAGTGCAGACAGTAATGCTTACATAGTCATAAACCATATATATCATTGCTCTTGTTTGTTCTGTATAATTTTATTAGACGCAAAGGTTATCGAATTAGAATTTAATCAAGACAAGACCATTATACAATGCATTTTAACAAAACCTGCAAGCCATTCCTAAGCATATTTGACTCTTTGAAGGCCTTTTTCCTTTCATACTACTAAATCTTATACAATCACTACACCAACTGGCATGGACTGCAGGACTTTACCCTTTGACCTCGAAGTAAGCTTAGCCTTTTGATGAGCAATTCGCTGAATACTTAAAGGCCAAAGATGTAGTTGGCCAACTACACAATTTTGCCCTTTACCCCACTGCAGTGTGATCTCGGAGTTGATATATTTAGTTGGGGGGGGTGAAAGGTACAGCCCACACATGGGGGGCACAGCCCCCCACATGAGTGGGTTTGGTTTAAGTAGATTTAGTTTTGTTGGGTTGCGGGGCAAGTATTTATTTGCCCTTTAAGTATTCAGCGAATCGCAAAAGTGAATTTCACTGAATACTTGTCAGTGTTCAGGTGTTCGATGTTACAGCATTTTGACATCATAATATAGACCCTATCTGGGGTTACCCATCCATTCAACCAAATTACATTTCAACAGAGTAAGTATTAAGTACTCTGTATGTGAATGTGTAATAGATTTGATAGAATAGAGTCTTTTGAGGCAGTATATGAAGGCAGAGATCACCTCTAAATAGCTTGTATGATACCAAGAAGAGAGACAAAGCTTTGATATCATCTGCATATTGTTTTATGATTTAGAGCCTGGATTTTTTAGTGAGAAAGCATTGTGGTCATTCAATTTATGACAAGTATTTGGACAGGTACATACCAAGAGAGGCATTATATTCCATGAACACCCCAATGAGTAGTGAGTACAGAGGAACAATTATGTCCTTTGATCTGGACAATGCATACCTTTAGGTATAAGTTGTGTGATGAAAAACAGTCTCCTTATAATGATGGATACATGTGATTGAAGGACAGTTCGCTGTTAACATGTTTCCATACCTCTAACTATGGGATCAATTTTTCAGGAGGATATTCCCAATGTGATAGTTCATATATACTTCAGGCTTCAGCCTTATAGTGAGTGTGACTGACTTGAGGCCAGATTTGACCAGGGAGGAGATTGCAATTGTTGGGGAGCAGAGCTGCCCCATTTTGTTAAGAACCCAGTCCATGATTTTATCTCCTCTTGTTGGTGTGCAGACTAACTGATCCAGACAGCTTGTATTAATGAAGATCAAAAATCTCTGCACATAGATGTTTGAGGATATAAAAGTCTCCCAGTTTATGGTGTTTGGCTTAATATAAGTGCCTTCATACTGGTTAGGTAAGATAAGCGGGTTTGTTTACATGAAGTTGGTCTTGGAGGAGCTCCAGGTAGCAATTTTCACTAGCGAGTCTGGAGGTGAGTTTCTTTTTTTTAAGAACATGGAGTCACCTCTGCATTTAGTGCATATATCTAAAGCGGTGAACCTATATGAGTGATAACCATTGAAGCCCTGGACTGATGGAATGCTTTCACTGGTGTTGAACCAGGTCTCTGTGACTATGCATATATTGACATTTTCCAGGGTAAGTAGTGCTTGTATGGTATAGAGTTTTTTGCATACCTCTCAACCTCTGAGACCAAGAAATCTGGACAAAACCGTGAATAAAAGTGGGACAAAGGCCCAAAAGTAGCGACAATTTTTAAAGATTGCTCTTAGAAACTTAGAAAGTTGATAGAATAACAGGTTTTGCATTAGTATGAATTTTCTGAAGGATATGAAGTCTGAAACTCAACTGTCTGTTATTATTTTCTAACTTCACTCTTTAATGATTTGCTACTAATTTGCCAGAAAACCACAGTTTTATGAAAAATGGACCAGAATGTGAAGCAAAAATCTGGACATTCTGCAAACATCTGTACAGTTCAGAGGTATGTTTTTTTGTTAAGACTCCTAGCACTGAACAGCAATACCTAACATTGCTCAGATTTTAATTAGTTATGTTGGAAGCTTTAAAGGACTGAAATGTCCAAAAAAAGGCACTATAGGGTGGACAATGTTTTGGCTAATATACAGAAGCTTTGGGAGGAGGGATGCAAGTCATCCTTGGCAAAGCAGTTAGAATTGTCTACCATCTCCTCCTAGGCAAATATATATTGTACCCCTGAATGACAGCAGAAGATAAACTGTTACCTTTTGTTTATATTGTGGCATCATTCTTAGTGATAGTAGAATGCCCCTCAAGGTTAGATTCATTCCTGCCTCAGCCCATATTCCAAGAGTTCCTTCATCTCTGTCTTCGTATTGTCCAGGGGTGTATATCTCAATTCATTTACATCCACATGTACAATGACTATCATATTTATACTTGTGGCAAGGACTTGAGTTCTTGCCTGATGTGGCAAATCCTGTCACCAGGTAAGCAACTGACTAAGGCACTCTCTTTATACAGCCTGGTGTGTAGTGCATTGGAGTGTTTCACTCAGGAGTCATCTGTGATGAGGATATCGGATTGTATGCAGATTTGCCTTATGGCCTTTTAAACTGAGTCAGTGTGACTCCTGGATGTAGGTTTCATGATGGGTGCTGCCTTTGATGTATGTTTGTGAGATTTTGGAGCACACTTTCTTTTTAAATTAATATTTAAAAGACCTCTGCGGTGTATGGGCTTACTCTTAACAGCCTCAGAATATATCAGAATATATAGGTCTATGTGTTTGGTCTGAGCCATGTGTGATTTCTTTTTAATGTTTTGTGGTACCAACAACCAGCTTTTTATTTGTAGTGGTTTTGTGTGAGAGTGTCACCTCCAATAATGTTATATAACCACATCTCTCACACATTGTGTCACTTTGTTTAAATGGAAGGTCATTCTCAGTAAACATTGTTATATTGTCTCAGGATGCCCATTTCAACCAGACTGGCTATAGAGCTAGTTGGAACATGTAAATCTGTGGTTCCAGATGCTTACTTATATCAGCTGAAGGGTGGGTATTTCCTTCTAGTTATGATTTGATTAACTGCTGTGCTATATGTTTAAAACAAGTAATGTCAGTCTACACACAAAGAACAATGTGTTTCTTTGCACAAACCAGGGGATCCTTGTGCAACTACGGGATATCGAGTGTGATAAGAATATAGAGAAAGTTGCATCTGTACATTGCATGGTTAAATATGGCTACACAATGAGCTGTGCTTCACAAGTGTGGGCAATTTATAGCAATACAGAAAAGCTAAGAAAAACTGAAAAAACTCAAAGGAGCACACCAGCCAGCAAAACAGTACTCTTCAAGGTTCTAAAGAATCATCTTTGGTTATGCTACAATATCCAGAATATGTATAAACACAACAGAACAGTTTTTTTTAACCAAATATGAGCAGTACATTACAACTGAATAAAATAGTACTTAAACTGTTAATTTTCCCCTTTATTAGACATTTATATGATTTGTTAATTACATATCTTTTGATAGGATCAGGGTTTCCAGCTTCAAATGTTAATTTAATCAGATCAGTCTAGTCTGTGTCCCTCACTGTAAAAATTTTTTGATAGGTCTCCTGCCGTTTCAAAGAATTAAGGAGTATTTCTTATTATGATCCTAGGTTATATCATTCTGTGAGCTTCTGCCAGGTCATGAATCCAGTTGCTGACAAGTATTCCCAGAATGTAAGGCCACTCTGTTTGGATGCATAATTGAGTTGCTGCTTTACCCTATTGCTACAGAAAAAAAAAAACTTCCATAATAAGGAGTGTTTCTGATTTCCAGGGTCTCAAATCAGACTGCATCACAAGTATCCTACCATCTGAACAAAGCTTATAAAATATGTGGGATTAGTGTGACAGAGGGTATTTACAGATGTGTATTCCTCAGCATATTTGTGACAGGATTGCATTACACTGTAGGCATGACACAATCTTAAGGAAAAGTATTTTTTGGTTGGCAATGTTTCACAAATATTTTACACACCAGTAAGAATTCAGAAAATGTTTTCATTGGCTGATTTTATTTGTTTGGGGTGTTTAGAGGGAGCACTGGATGATAGGAGGCACATCTATAGTCCTGCCCCATGCTTAAATCTTTACTAAAAGAGATGGAAAGACTGTTAGGTTAGCTATGGCCAAACAAACTAAAGCTTGAAACCCCCCTGTACTGTTGATTTTCTTTCCTAATTACCTTTGGTGGTCTACGTCTGAGATAGGATCATAGGTGTTTAGTAGGCTAACGAACACAAGCACCTTTTTAAGCTTAGTCATGCATCCCAAATCTCTGGTAGTTTCTGATACCTTTGATAAGTGTAAGCAGGGGATTGAGAGATGAAACATTTGCTAGCAGAGGACTGGGAGATGAACCGTTTACAGACTGCCTGTGTCCATGATAGACATAAGTACCAAACCAGGGATGAATTTCCTGTTCATCATCCAACAGTCCAAGTTACAGATGAACTAGGTTAGGGAAGAACTCTGCTTTCAAATGAATGGGGAGACTGTTCCGGAAAAGGAGGTCTCTGGGATACATATCTGTCTCTCAAACAGGTTCTATTTATCCCAGCCAAGGTTTAAGTCTTTAGAAAAGATAGTTCTGATGCTGTTTGTTTTGCAGATATGCAGAGGTTCCATCAGAGTTGGGTCTAACAATGTATGCCAAGTATAGATCTCTACTCAACAACCTGTAGGAAACAGAATACAGGGCCTTGAGGCAGTCTGTATAGGACATGTTACTTTTGCCCTGTATTTTTTTAGTGAGGAACCTCTGTGAACAGTCTAGTTGTTGGATATGCCTGGTTAGGTACATACAAATGGGGCACTGTGCTCAGTGAAAGGTCTGATGAATGCCAAATACAGTGGAACAGGGAATTCCTTGGACCAAAATTCCATGCATTTGTTTATAAGTTGCACAATATAGAATGATTTCCTCACTACTGTAGACACATGATTGTCAAAGGCTAGATTACTATCTATTTGTGTCCCCAAGTCAGTGACTACTGGGCCAACTCTTATGGGGGTGTTGCCAATATGATAGTTTCCAGGGGTAGATGACTTCCTGAAGGATACTATTAGGCATTTCTAGGCATGAATTTAAGTCCATGGCTCTGACACCAGTTGTTTGTCTGTGTCAGTTCTTCCTGAAGAACATTTCTGTCAGTGTGAGATTCAGTGACTGCTCCTAATATGCAATCATCTGCAAATTTAGTCAGCTAGAGGCCATTGACATTGTCCTTGACTTCAGAGAAGTAAATGGCAAAAAGGAGTGGTCCCAGGACCAATCCCTGATGGACTCCACTTGTGACTGGCCACTTTGTAGAGGTGGATTCCCCAATTCTAACTTCCTTGGTCCTTCTGCGAGTCAACTGGCTATCCATCGGGTAACATAAGGATTTACACCTAAACTCTTAAGTTTGTCAACAATGCCCGAGAGGGGTATTGTGTCCAGTGCCTTGGCCAGGTCAAGGTAAGCAGTGCAAACCATTCTGCCCTCATTCATTGCTTTAGTGACTTTCTCAAAGACGTTTTCCAGGTCGAGTATGCATGACCTGCCCTTGATGAAACCAGAGTGGATTGGGTCCGTTGTCTGGAGTTTTCCTATAACATTATTGATAGCACTGTTAGAAACCTTCTTGCTTATCATTAAGAAATGTATCGCTAGAAAATGGAGGAAAGTGATCTCCTTGTGCAAAAAAGAATTTATATCCCTAATGAATAAACTTTGCAGTGTGCAGAAGTACAAATGGAATGGAACTAAGAAAAGGATAAAAGCAAAATGGCCGCATGGACTGAGTTATTTAACTTAATCATTTGATATCCAGAACAACATCCTAGTAGAAGAAGATATTAGGATTATTGATTTGTTAGACCAGTTTCACAAATCTAAAGGATGCATTTACCCCATTATATTGCTACAGTTATTAGACATTCTTGGTGTCTTGAGCAATTATTGTTTTTTAACTGTGTTATTTTGTTGTTTCGAATAACATTTTTTTTGGAAAAAAAATAACACAAACTGTATAATTATTATTATAAATTAAACAAAGCATTACTTTTCTGCTCTGTAGATGATGAATCACGTCAAAATGCCAACATTATAGCAATTTCAGAACATGTGATCTGTGCACGACCTACTGGAGCCTTTAAATTAAGACAAAAAGCAAGCTGTCTCATATTTTATTTTTTGTCCCAGCACAGAAATCAAAATAATGAATAGAAAATGTGTTAGGAATTCAATCAAAAGTGCCTACTTCCAGAAAACAGCAGCAGTTTATTTCTCTGCCAAAGATCTACTGCCATTGGTTCTTAGAAACTAACTCATTAAATCAGGTACAATAAATCTATCTACTAGATATATTTATCTACTAGAAAGGCTCATCCAGACTCTGCTACACTTTGCTGTGAGGGAAGTGTTAGTTTGCTTTTTATTTGTTGAATTTTGTATTACTTTATTGCCTTTTTCTATTCTGAATGCCGTGAATTGTTTTCTTTACCTTGTGTTTTACTTGTATTCTGCTTTTAACTGCATATTAAAACTTGAAAAGAGACCACAGCTCTGGCTCTTGTGAGTCAGGCAGAAATAATTTTTCCCATCCTGCCACCCAGTTACTGTTGTGTTCTTAAACACCACTGTTGTTCTAGTTGCCTGCCCCTTATGTTAATTTGACCATATATCTCATTTCCTCTATGCTTTTACTGGCTTGTGTGAGTAAGCACAACATTAACATTTTGTGAAATCACTCCCTTTCAACTATTTAAATTTATTTGCCATCCTACTGTATTCCATAGTACCAGAATACAAAAGTGACCACCCCCTTTCAATCTATCTTGCTGTTTTAAAAATAGTGACTCTCCACTAAAACTTAACTTTTTAGACAGGTAAAACTTAAGTTACCTACTTTCACATCTAATTCCTCTAGTGCACACTGCAGTGTTTAGGATAAACCATTTTTTTCATCTTACCTTTAAGCATCTATTGCAAGACCACTAGTTATTGGAGAGCCCACATTCTGCCTCTCAGTAGTCATCTTGGGATTAGTGCTTCTCTTTTCTCCTTGTGAGAGAAGGAGTGCAGTTACATTACTTCCTGGAGACTGCTGATCACCAGAAAGCTTAATAACAGCTTTATAGGTGACAGCTTGGAATCTGTGCTTATATTCTAATCCTGGTGAGAGTAGGAGCAGAGTGCATTGATTCCTGACTCTTTCTGGTTGGAGTCTCTGTGACTAGCACTTGCTCTAAAACTTACTGGAAAGCACTAGGAAGCCTTAAACTGATACAAGCACTCAACTCTCCTTGGTAATAAGGAGAAATTAATCTTAGGCGCTAAACAGCCTATAATTGCAAAGTACCTTGCCAAGATAAGGGGAAAAATAATCACCTAACCAGGCATGTCCAAGGGTCAGCTTCCGGTGGTTTCTCCTGTCCACCTGGTGTATCTGGGCATACTGGGACAATGCAGCAATTGCCTCATGTACACAGACAACCCTCTGCTCTTACCACCCAACACTACAACCTGTGAGAGATGCACTTACATAGCCAAACTGGAAGAAAAGCTCTCTCCATCCAAGATTGTGCTAGACAATAAAGAGGAGAAGGTTAACACCCGCACTACACCTCAAACAACACATAGCCCTTCAAAACCCTCACAACCAACACCCACACATAACAACACTAAACACACATATGCAGAGGCCCGTAACATTAACCTGCCCAAGCAACAAGGACCTCTGAAGCTGAAATGCAAACAAACACCAATCACAACCAAAGTATCACATAGCTCACAACACCAGTGTGCCACCCAACAACAGCCCCTAAGGCAAGACAACATACCCAACACTTTAGTCATAGGTGACTCTATAGTAGTCAGGCACACTGATGTCCCACTCACCAGGCTGAACAAGGAGAAAATTACAGTCAGCTGCCTGTTGGGTACCAGGATCCACCACATAACACAAGCACTCAAGTCATTCCGCAACAAGTACAAATATGACTCTGGCATTGTCTATGTTGGAGTGAATGACTTGAGATGTACCTCCCTGGACTACATGAAAAGAGACATGGAAGAGCTCTTGGATCATGTGACCCAGGCAGGTATGACTCTAGCCCTGAGTAGGAGCCTGCCTTTGCCCAGAATGATACCATAGTATAAGGACAAAATGATTGACTTCAACAATTGGCTAAGCTTCTGGTGTCATTCAAAGGGGATCCAGTATCTGACTGGCTGGGACGACATGATCCTTTGCCAGAGATGGTCTGCACATGTTACCCCTGGGATTCAGGTTACTGCCTAAGGCTCTTGCTACCCCTATAGTGCCTTTTTTAGGCAAGGCTCAAAGGACAAAATCACCACTGTAACAGGTACAAGTATGCAAAATCTGAAGGTAATGCTACTCAATGCTAGAAGTCTAAACTTCAAAATGCACTCTCTTGAAGCACTCCTAAAAATGGAGAACATCGATATCTGTGCAGTAACAGAGACCTGGTTCAAGGCTCCAGAAAGCACCCCTGCAATACCAGGCTACAACTCTTACCACACTTTTCGGCCACCAAACCAGGACCGAAACACTAAAGGTGGAGGAGTGTCTATCTTTACCAAGGATATTCACACCACCAAGCTAGTTGCCCAACACAATGCATCCAAAATTCTCCAGGTGCAACTAACACTAGGTAAGACTGCAATCCAAATTGTAGCTTGGTACAGATCCCCACTATACCCCAAGATTCCCACTACACCTTTCTAAACATACTGGAAAATATTAAGATGCAACCAAACACCCTAATACTGGGTGATTTCAACTACCCTGCCATTAACTGGGAAAACTACTTGTGTACCTACACCTTTGCCCAACGGTTCTTGGAATTCATGAATTCCAATGTCCTGGATCAACTAATCCATAGTCCCACCAGGGGCTCCAATATCCTGGACCTGGTCATTACCAACATGGGAAATCGATGCTCCACACCAGTGGTCACCCCCTCGTTGGTTAGGTCTGACCATAAGCTAATCACCTTTGACATCCACATCCCACCCCCACCCCCCAGTAAGGAAACATCCATAAAAAAACCTCTTCAAGGCCAACTTCATGCTACTCAATTCAGAAGTGACAAACTTCAGGTCACCCATGCAGATGGGAACTGAAAGTTCGACTGCCGAATCCTACACTAAGGCACTGTATGAGCAAATCCACTCGTGCATGAATCGTGCCATCTCAAATAGAACCAAGACACTCTCCTCCAAAAAAAGGAAGCCAAACTGGTGGTCCTCTCTCATAAACAAACTATACAACAGAAGGAAGAAACTGTTGCAGAAAAGAGGAAAATCTCAGGATGCAAAAAATTCCCTTACCAGCCTCAGTAAGAAGCTGAAATCCCTCATAAAATCCTCCAAAGCCAGTTACAAAAATAAAATTGCCAAAGATTCCAAAGACAACCACAAGGCATTCTATAGCTTTGTCAAGAATCTAAATGGCAATGCTCAGATCTGCTCTGAGCTACAACAGAATGACATTAAATATACTGATCCCAAGGACATTGTCAATATCCTGGCAGACCGATTCAGTGCCATCTTCACCCCCCCCCCTCTCACCCCTAAAAGGCTCATCTCAATACTGAAAGATTGCCAAATTCTGGTAATCACGGACACACAGCTAAAAACCGCACTCTCCAAAGCTAAGAATACAGCATCCATGGGACCAGACGTTATCCCGGGCTGTGTACTACATGAACTACAAAATGAACTGGCACCTCACCTAAGTGCCATGTTTAATCATAGCCTCACCTCAGGCTTCATGCCCACTGAGTGGTGCACAGCTACAGTTTTCCCACTCCACAAGGGGGTATCCACTCTGGATCCTGGGAACTACTGTCCCATCAGTCTGATGAGCCTGGTCTGCAAGGTCATGGAACGTATTATCGTGGAACTTATAAACAAAGACATCAGCAACCTTCAAACACTGGACCCCACCCAGTTTGGGCTCATGAAGGGCTGATCATATCTCTTAAACCTGATTGACTTCTTTGAATCAGTCTCCAGAGCCATGGATGAGGGTAAGGTGATCCACACAACCTATCTGGACCTAGCCAAGGCCTTCGACACCATCCCCCACTCTGGAATCATAGATAAACTTAGTAAGCTGAGCATAAATCCCTACGTCACTCGATGGGTTGCCAACTGGCTTACTGACAGAACCCACACTGTAAAAGTAGTTGACTCCAAATCCAGCTCCAGACAAGTGACAATTGGAGTATCTCAGGGTTCAGTCCTGGGACTGCTCTTGGTTGGCATCTATTTCTCTGAAGTACAGGCCAACACTAAGGGACTCTGGCTAAGAGCCTTCACAGATGACTGCAAACTGGGAGCCATTATTGAATCCCCAAATTATGTGGATATTCTACAAAAGGGCCTTACAGAAACAGATGCTTGGTGCCAGAGTCATGGGCTCAAGCTCAATGCCAAGAAGTGCATAGTTATCCCCTTTGGGAAAAACCATGTACCCATGAATTACCACATAGGTTGCAGTACACTAAACACTGAAAGTGTGATAAGAGACTTAGGAACACAGGTGGATAGTGGTCTCACCTTCGATAACCACATCACCACAACAGTCAGGAAATCCTTCTATGTGGCACACCTCATCACTAAGGGCTTTTTATCCAGAAAAAAGGAGGTCATTGTCCCACTGTACTCATCCCTCATTAGACCCATCATAGAGTACAATGCCCCATTTGGTATGTACCTCACAAGACATCTGCAACAACTGGAAAGGCCGCAGAAACACCTCACTAAAGGAATCACAGGCCTAAAGCAGATGCCCTATGCTGACCGACTAAAAAAACTCCAGCTATACTCTGTCGCATATCGTCTACTCAGAGGCGATCTCTCCTTAATATACAAGGCAATGTTAAACCCAGAGCTGTTGGACATGCTACAGTTAAAGAAATCCCAATCCATCAGAGCCACATGCTCCAGGGACCAAAACCTTGTCATCACAATGAACAAAACATGCTGGAGGGATAGGTTCCTGACTCAGAGACTCTCCATACTCTGGAATAGACTGCCCATACATGTCAAGCAGAGCACCTCCTTGGGCCTCTTCAAAAGGAACCTTGATGACTGGATGGGAGATAGGAAATTTACCCCGGGATCACGTTAGTCACCCTGCTAGACAGGGAAGTAAATATCGTGGGAAGAAATAGCCAGGGAATTGTTATGGCTAGGCTTGTACAGGCCCTAGGGCCAATAGCCTAGTACCAATCTATGAACCTATGAACCTAAATACTTTAGTAATGCCAGGCTGTGGGATAAACACAACAGAACACTGTGTTAACTAAACAGTAAAAAAGTACAATAAAACTGAACAAAATGATACTGCAAAATTCACCTGGCATCTATTAAGTGCAATAGAAAACATTAATTTCCTGCTCTTTACATAAGGAATCAGCTCAAAATGACTAAACAATAGTTAGTCAGGAAAATGCATTTACAGGGATGATATATTTACAATAAAAAACAAAGTCAGTGTCCTTACCAGACTGGTTACTTATCTGTCCCTTTGAGCATGGAATGCAATCAAAACAGCAGATTGGTTCTCCTGGCCTAGCAGCCTTTCTGTATCCTGGCAGGCAACTTTCACTGCAAACAGATTGTGGCACCTGAAGATATGAATAAGATATGCACAGCGTTTATGAGATGTGTATAAACCTGAGTATATGTGCATGTGTAGACAGCAGATATTATTTCTGCTGCCATGCATGCTGCGACTCTTCATATAGAAGGGAGCCTAAGAAAATATTGCTAGACAACAGTTTGAAATAATTACGAACATGACAAGAAACAGTGTATGCTGTAGTACTGGTGGGCTACTGCAAGCTGAGCTAGTCACCTGTTCCTCAAACAACACAGACCTCAAATACAACTTAATGGTCTGTTCAGGCCAACTCTTTGACATTTCAGAGTGACTGCCTTAACTTCATACCACCCACATACTATTTTCACAGTGGCTGTTGCTTATCTAATAAGGACCTTCACCCAGCACATCAAAAGGAAAAATTCTGTCTTACTTTAACCTTCACTAGGTCCAGCACACCAACAGATCTCTATTTTGTTTTAAAATGGCTTAACATTGCTTGGGGGAAGTTAAAATAGATTTAAAACACTAAATGGACATTGTGCCAAAATCCTGATGCTCACTGTGTGAACTAATTCTGCCACCAAACTTACTTGCTTTATTTGTATATTTGCTGATTTATTGATTAGATATTTGATTACCAAGTAGACTGACTAAACCTCTGTGTACTAGCTTCAAGTATACCTACAGACCAGTGCAAACAGATAACAGGCTGGATTCATGAATGCCTGCACAACGTGTGCACTGTGCACACCGTTGTGAGTGAACTGACAACTCAAGCATAACTTTCGCCTTCTTCCTCCTATTTTATTTTTCCTACTGACTTTCTTGCAACCTTAAATATTGAGGAGGATTCATAAAGGTTACCACAAAGTATAGACTATGTGTACACTAAGTATAATCTTTCTGAGTAAATAGCCAGCAAAAAATGTTTTAGGGATGTTCTTCAATACAGATTGTGTATGTGTTCATGAAAACAGCCCAACAATGCAAATATTTAATATATATGTTCACAGTGTAATGAATACATAGCATAATATTTTATTTGATTCTGTTCACTTAATATAGAATATGTCAGCTGCAACTTATGATTGCTTTAAAACTGAATGATGTTATTAGGGTTAAGGAATGGCATTTTGGATCCCATGAGTACACTAATTTCTTATCTATATATATTGTACAGGTGAGGGCTGTGTCTTGCTCTCATAATGCATGAACAGTTTGATTTTGCTTATGGATGTCTAAAATACTGTAATATTTTATTACTTTATTTCATTACATTTTGTGAGAGATTTTTCATGTACTGTTCATGTTGGTTTAATATTTTATTCATTCTCAGTTTCTAATTTTCAAACTTGCATTTAGATATTTACGTTTGGCATGTTTTCTTTGTCCTTCTCCTGATAACTGCACTAAGCTCAGATAACCTCATCTTCAAAACATTAATAAATGAAAATAAATAAACATAGATTTAGCTATTACAGAACAGAACACGTTGCTAATAATGTTATGAAATGAAAACAGGAAAGCAAAATATGAGAAGCTACCTGCAGAAAGAGACCAGTCACCAGTGGGAGTCCCCCAGAATTCTGTGCTGGGACCTCTCCTGTTTGGCATCTCCTTTTCTGAAGTAAAAGCCAATATCAAAGGGCTCTGGCTGACTAAGTTTGAGATGACTGCAAGCTAAGAGCAGTCACTGAATCTCCAAATGACTTAGCCATCCAACAGGAAGGTTTGTCCCAAATAAATGGTTGGTGCTAAAATAATGAACTAAAAGTAAATAATGAAAAATACATTATTATATCATTTGGGAAGTCATCTATCTTAGAGAACTACTATATTAATGATACACCCCTAAGAAAAAGAATAAAATGATGTGTCAGTATGGAGGTAAAAATCAGCAATGTTTATTCGGAAGCCAATAGTAAGCGCTTTCGTCTCCTCAGTCGGAGACTTCCTCAGACTAAGGCTTCAAACTTTAATAAAAACATTTATATACACATTGACTTATCACATGATTATAATTTAAACATACAGTCACCCTAAAATTCATGTACTATGAAATATAAAACACCTATACTAATATACTACTAAAGTTTTTTTAGCCCCTTCCTTTTTAAATACATTATAAACTCCACCCTGTTATTTAATCCTGGGGGAAAGCATGCATTAAGCCAAACTTGCCAACAATATTCTAACCAGCCTAACTCTTCTTCAACATTAATACTGTTGTATTCATTATTTATAACATCCAATGCTATACATTTAAAATTTACTTTACATTTCTTCTCTATATAATATTTACTCATGGCAGTCTTCATGTCTATAAAGATGCTACACTTTATTGATGATGTCCTTTTAATATGGGGAGGTTCTGAAAATGAACTAGAACATTTTCTTGAATATATCAATAATGTGTGCTCTTATTTAAAATGTTCCTATAATTATAGGTTCATAGGTTCATACTAGGCTATCTGCCCTAGGGCATTTATAAGCCTAGCCAGAGTGTGTTTGGCTTTCGCCACCCATTTTAAATTAATTTTGCTATGCCCTTTTTCGATGTTAGTATACTGTGCCTCTGTCTAACAGTGACACAGAAGTGATACCCGGGGTAAACCTACGATCCCCCATCCACTCATCAAGATTCCTCTTGAAGAGAGTCAATGAGGGACTCTGCCTAACCTGGACTGGGATTTTATTCCAGAGTGAAGGGAGCCTCTGGGTTATGAATCTGTCCCTCCAGCATGTCCTATTTATTTCATTGCTGAGGTTCAAGTCTCTCGAGCGCGTAGCTCAATGGGATTTGGATTTTCTGAGGTGCAGCATGTCCATTAATTCCAGGTTGGACATGGCTTTATACATCAGGCACAGATTGCCTCTGAGCAGGTGGTATGCCACTGAGTAGAGCTGGAGTTTCTTTAACCGGGCAGCATATGGCATCTGTTTGAGCCCTTTGATCCTCTTGGTGAGGTACTTTTGGAGTCTTTCCAGTTGCTGCAGGTGTCTGGTAAGGTACATCCCAAAAGGGGCATTGTACTCAATTATGGGCCTGATGAGGGATGAGTAAAGAGGCATGATGACTTCCCATGATCTAGATGTGAATCCCTTCATGATTAGGTGGGCTATATAAAATGTTTTTCTAACCACTTTGGCCACGTGGTTGTCAAATGAGAGATTGCTATCAACTTGGGTCCCCAGGTCCCTAATTACTTCTTCTGTACTTAATGGATTACCACCTATGTGATAATGTAGGTAAAATCAATTTTTTAGACCTCACTATATATAAAGATGGGAAAAAACTTATTTCTAAAATTTATAAAAAGGACTTCCAGAGTAATATGTATTTGCATTATTCCAGTCTACTTCCTAAGAAGACAAAAATAAATATAGTTAAGAGACAGTTAAAAAGGATAAGTAATTTGACAAATAAACTTAATGTGTTTGTACAAGAAGCCAATAACTTCTGCAAAAGAATGCAAACAAGAGGTTATCCACAGAGAGAAGTAGAATTCTTATTTAAAGAAGAAGTAGAAAACAGGAAAATAAATGCAGTTCAAAAGAACAGCATGGATGGTAGTAATATAGGAAATAGTTTTAGGACAGCATTAGCAGTACAAAATAGTACAGATGCCAATACTATAAAAAATATTGTGAGGAGAAACTGGGGAATCTTGAAAGGCAATAGAGAAATCTTAGAAAAGGTAGGAATAGAACCTAAGTTTGTGAAAAGAAGAGCCAAAAATTACAAAGACTATTTCCAGAGTAAACTAAATAGGCCTAAAGAAGTTGAGTCAAAGATGGGAATGGTATAATGTTTGAATTGTAATTACTGTCAATATTTATTTACAGACAGTACTGAACTGGAAGTTGGAAAAAACAGTAGTTCAAGTTCCTGGCAGATTTACTTGCAAAGCCAAAAATGTAGTGTACTTATTAATGTCTATTGAATGTAGATCATTTTATGTAGGGAGAACAAAGAGAGAACTATGCAGAAGAATTTACGAACATAATTATGCAATTACACATGGAGACATGAAGAATGCCATGAGTAAACATTATATAGAGAAGAAATGTAAAGTACATTTTAAATGTATAGCATTGGATGTTATAAATAATGAATACAACAGTATTAATGTTGAAGAAGAGTTAGGTTGGTTAGAATATTGTTGGCAAGCGAGGCTTAATGCATGCTTTCCCCCAGGATTAAATAACAGGGTGGAGTTTATAATGTATTTAAAAAGGAAGGCGCTAAAACTTTAGTAGTATATTAGCATATGTGTTTTATATTTCTTAGTAGATGAATTTTAGGGTGACTGTATGTTTAAATTATAATCATGTGATGAGTCAATGAGTATATAAATGTTTTTATCAAAGTTTGAAGCCTTAATCTGAAGAAGTCTCTGACTGAGGAGACGAAAGCGGTTACTATTGGCTTCCGAATAAACATTGCTGATTTTTACCTCCATACTGACACAGCATTTTATTTTTTGCATTTTTTGGATTTATTTGCTTGCTGCTAGCCGAGGATACACCCCTAAGAGTTGACCCAGTTATTTAGGATTTGGGAACTTATGTGGAGAGTGACCTAACTTTTGACCAACATGTGTTTGTTCTTGTAAGAAAGTCCTTCTATATTGCACAGCCTATAAACAAAAGGATTGTGTCTATAGCTAGGGAATGTTATTGTTCCTGTTTAACCATCCCTTATTAGGCCCGTCATTGAATATAATACTCAAACTGGCATGCATCTTTCCAGACACATGCAACATGAACACCAACAGTGATCCTTACTAAAAAGATGTTGTATCTTTCAGCTTTTCCTGGTTAGGGGTCGCCACAGCGGAACTCCCGTCCGCTAATGATTGGCAGTATATTTTTACGTACCAAGTTGCCAGCCCTGACGTACAACCTTCAATGAAGGTACGCCCATTCACGCATGTCTCCACACAGGAGACGCTTTAGCTGAGAATTGAATAGGACAACGTCTTACTGTGAGGCGACAATGCTACCGCAGCACCACATCCTTACTAAAAAGATATCAGGCCTAAATAACATGTCCTGTATGGACCGACTCAAAGCCTTGTCACTATACTCGGTATTTTAAAGACTGGTAAGAGGTGACCTGTGTTTGGCATACAAGGCATCGTCCAACCCAATACTGATGGATTTACTGCACATCAGCAAGTCAAATTGTTTCAGAAATACTCAGTCTAGTAACATCAACAGAACAGTTTGGAGGAACAGTTATACACTGCAGAGGATACCACTGCTCTGGAAAAGACTCCCCATCCACATAAAACAAAGTTCACCCCTGCCCATATTCAAGCACAAGTTGGATCTGTGGATGGGAAACAGAAAATTTACCCTATTTCTGCACCCTATATTACAAATGGACAGAGCCAGATCCTAAATGCTTTATCCCAAGTTATTATCATTAGGGCTAATATTTAATTATCAACCATAGGATGGGTAAGGCCAAATTTTAATGAAATGGGATAGGTCAATTTGAGCACAAAAAGGGAAATTGGCTAGGCTTCAAATGGCCCACAAGGGCTGCTAGCCTAGCACTTACCTAAGAACCTATGAACCTATAATGAAATGCAAAACCTAAGTGATGCAGTGCACTGTGCTCTACTAAGGTTAAATAAACAGAATTATGAAAAACAAAATATGCAAACCACTTCATTATATTTGGCCAGCATTAATAGTCACTAGCTAAATATATATACAGCAAACCAAGACAATTAATATCCAAGCAGTGGAAAATATAAATGCTATCATCCAATCTAGCTGATTAAGCATTATGGAAAATAGTATTATGTATCCTTCTTAAGCAGATTACAAAATGATGGAGAAAGATTGAACCCATTCCGAATAAGATATGCCCCTTACTTTGGAGTCAAGGTTCAAGGGTCAAGGTATAGTTGAATGCTTTGAGAACAGAATGTAAAAGTTAGTCATACTCCATTGAAAGGACTGAATCTGTGCTATACAATCATGGAGCCAGACTCAACCTAGATCCTAGAATATAAGACAGAAGCCGGTGTCTGAAGACACAGAGAGTGAAACAGTTAAAATACTAATCTCACTGAAAATATATAGGTTATTTCAGTCATTAATACTTTGGTTATGAGTGACAAGAATAGGTAAGTGGATAAAGATGAGATTGTTAGATGATGGAATATGGCCTCTACAAGTACAGATGGCTTTGAATTCTGGTAGGCATTTAGGCCTATATACTTAGAGGAAGGCAGTGACTATCATATTGTATGATGCAATGACTGAAAAATGTCTGCCAGTCATTGCTTTTCATTTAAGGATTCACAAAAAGAAATAAACTGCTGGCATTGTATTTCAGAATGGAGTGTTCTTCCTTGCAAGTAAGTTTTGTGGCTCTAGGTGGTTGCATTAGGAGAATTACAGTTAAAGCAGGATTTTGCAAAGCAATGTCTTTCTGTCTCTAACTAACATCCGGCCTTCATTTTCCATGGTGGTACAGTTGTGCTTACCAGGGTCCTAAAGAACAACTGCTATAGTTAATTTATCATGCTTTATTTATGGGTTTATGTAAGTTGTACTATTTTTTTCATAGGTATGAGCTGCCCTTGAAGTCCATATTTTGAAAGCAGCATCTGAAATATATGTCTCCAGGCACAGTTATCCCAAGACTTTCCAACAAAATATAAGCATCATATAGTTCTGTGTTTGACAATGTTGAAGACAGAAAACAAATAAGAGTGTGAGATCAAGCCAAACCTAATGAATGTAACATTATATACATACTCCAGATCCCCTCTAGAAAAGAATTAATTACCTTGCTGTTCCTCAAATCTTTACTATGTACTGACTAACTATAATACATGTCCTGCTGAAACTAGTGTTCAAGTTCTTGAGGTCTAGGTATGCATATCCTTAAATGTCAGTAGCTTCAGTGGGATATGTGCAGTTAATAAAGGCTGCTGTATCTAAAGAAATGTCTAAATGGAGGGAAATGATGCTTCATACTTCCAAGCTGCAGTGACTCAGATGTGATAATATTTTAAGGAAAAGACTAGGGTAGCACCGATGGGCAAAACCAAAAACAGAAAATGTCATTCTGGTTAGTTTCATTTTAAATGTCTTCTAGACTTATAATGTTAATGAGATGCTACCCTAACAAATGGCCATTAACTTATCATACCCTAACAAATGGCCCTTAACTTATTATTACCCTAACAAATGGCCTTTAACTTATCATACCCTAACAAATGGCCTTTAACTTATCATTACCTAACAAACAGCCTTTAACTAACCATCACCCTAACAAATGACCTTTAACTTATCATACCCTAACAAATGGCCTTTAACTTATCATACCCTAACAAATGGCCTTTAACTTATTATTACCCTAACAACTGACCTTTAACTTTAAATTGCCCTAACAAATGGCCTTTAACTTATCATACTACAACTGGATGATTTTGTGACAGCTAGACTATCAGATTACTGGTATAAAGAAACGTGTACTGAAAATATATGAAGTAACTTTATTAATGAGCTATGTGAGAAGTAAGGGTTCTAGAAACAATGCATCCATTGGGTGCAATGTATTAGGATCGGGACTAAAAAAGTCAGGAGAGAGTCATCCTTATTTTTACTTTGAAATTCCTATTGGTATGAAAGGCTGAGAACATGTGTAAGGAGCCTTGTTCAACACCTTCCCTGCAAAAGAAATGAATTAACATCATGCAATCTTCCAGGTAATAAACAACAGACAGAGCTATTATTTTATTTTTTATATAAAGTTGAGATATTAAACAAATATTAAATCACTGCATCTTCAGAAGTATATATGTGACAAAGTCGTGATATATAAAAATGCATACTCATTAAAAAATATTGTATTTCAACAAAAAAGATATATAAAAGTAATTAGCGTGATTCAGCTAACAATGCTATTTACAATTCATGTTTTATTTGTGTTAATCAAATTAACAAAAATATTAAAGGGTATCTCATGCCTCAGATTGGAAATAAGAGTATATTCCCTACTAGTGCATTAAAGATCATTACTCCCATGATTATCTAATAACAGAAATAACTTATGCCAGAATTTAGAATTAACCATTGGAAATGTTATGTTAATAATAATAATAATAATTATAATAATAATTATTATTATTATAATCTTTTTGTCATTTACTAAGAAGATAAGCTTAATTAATTCTGACATTGAAGGAGAGCTGCTTTTACCAATTTCTTCCAATAAAGTTCCTAGTTATTGCTAAGATATACCACAGGATAATATATTGATTTGTAATTATATGGGAAGAGATCAATACATTATATAATACAAGAATAAATGTAAAACTATATTTATTATTCCATGATGACTCGGCAGATGACTGATTTTTTCCAAAATGCAGGCACTAAATTGCAATCATAAAAACTGTACTTCTAATTGGCGTTTAGATCCGTATTATATCTCCAAACTTTTATTATGTTTCTTCCAGGTTTTACCAGTTCCTGAAGTGATGTAAAAAGTTCAATGTATAAATTCCCATGTAAACATTGTTAAAAGGAACTAATCTTTCCTGCTGAGCATAAAATTAGATTTTGTCTTGACGGAGATGCTAAGATTAATGCATTTTATTAGAAATTGTAAGTATGAATCTAAAATAGGTCCTGTATACTTTATCAAGACTTTATGTAGCAAAGATAAAATTGATTTTGACACTTTTTATTGGATATTAATGGTAAGTACTTAAAGAATTTATGGTATTATTTTATGTGTTTGAAAGAAATGCCTTGTAACAGTGTGATACCTTTTCTTATACTGGGACATGTAACCAATAATCAGATTCAAGTATATGCTAATAATATCATCAAAACACATACCTGGAGATTCAATAAACTCCATGTAGGCTTAGCACAAAGCTTACACTGAGTTTATGTACTTGTGCAATGAGCAGCAGCATTAATTGCATATGCATGCCATGCATCGCATTTAAACGTAAACAAGTGCAGTTTTGTGGCGAGCAACAGTGTGGCTGGCCAGGAAACCATGTAATATAACACATACACCTGTTTACCTACGGGCACACTAGGTCTGCAGGATTGTGTAGAAAGACACAATGACTATCAGGGTTTTTAATAAAGCAATGCATACAGTTCCAACACATTACAAAAAACTATATACAGTGCAGAGTAGTGCTGAAACCTGTTTTAGATATATTGAATATAAGTTTTGCAACTGATCAGCAAGGGTGCATAGACTGCATTGTAAATAATTATTTAGGGGAAGTGCGTGCATTGAAACATTACACACAGATGAATTGTAGGAATAAACACCGGGAAAGAGGACAGGTGAAACATGGTAATGTACAGCAGATGAGGGCATGTCAATGCATGTAACACCACAAAGACAAGACAGTTGTAGCATGAACACTAATCACATATCTACATGATACAGTACGTACTGCAGTGCACACCTCCTGTGCTCCTGTGTGGGTATAGTCATATAATCACACAGTTATTGTATATTATATAACTACCACACAAGATCATATGTCAATGGAGATGATTATTTGTGATATATGCATCCTGACATGAACAATGGAGATATTTATTAAGGACAGTATATACAATAGATGGTTTAAGTAGCTTTGCTTGGAGGTATTTATAATTACATTCTTTAATATTTTTTTATAATTGAGTGGAAAAACATTAATAAAATTGGAAGTCTGCTAGATTAGATTAGAACCCTGGCTCATCTGTATTGTCAGCATTAACTTATACCAGTTGGTATAGGGAAGGATGACCTACAAGTGCATTTTTACAGTCATTACTGTGCAGAGTGCTCATTACAACTGAGGCATTGTTTCTCAGACCTGCGCATTAGTTATACATACACATTAAACAATTGAGTGTTTAACCATGTATGTGTGTGACATGAAAGTTCAAAAAATTAGTAATTATAGAACCATAATTGTACTGATCCCCACAGTTACACATGGAATATATCTTGTACCATTAGTACAGCCAAAATTAAACTACTTCCTTCCAACCCCAAACTTAAATTATATATTGTATACCTCCAGAAACCCCATCTCACAGAGCCATCAAACACACATGATAATTCACCTTCTCCACTCACTAAAATAATGTGGAGATATCCATCCAAATCCCTGTCCAAATTGCCCTCCAAAACTCATCATATTTCTGAAAAACTAACAGCTACAGTACAATCTAATAACAATAAACACACATAGCATTTGTAATAAAATCATTGAATTTCACGCATGGCTAACTACCCCCAGCTCAAACATTGTTGCAGTAACTGAGACATGGCTAAAACCATATATTGCTGACACTGAGATTCTCCCATCAGGATATAATATTATTCGCTCCAATAGACACCATAAAAAGGGCGGCAGCATAGCATTACTCTATCAAAACTCCCTACATATTACAACCTACCCCAAACCTGTCCCCACATTCAGAAACTTAAAACTTTTACCAACATCACTCTGTATTAATAGTAACAAAAATATATGTATTGTAGCAGTTTACATTCCTCCAAGCCACAATATCGCTATATTAGAGAATTTTCTATCCTGAATAAACCAGAATGTGTCAAGCGAAACCATAATCCTAGGAGACACCAACAATAATTGCCTAAACTTAATTTCCCCCTCTCCTGCCATTCGTATAAACCCACATAGCTTCATGCAGCTTATCACTGCTCCTACCTATGGTCTATCAACAGTATCTGAGTCAAACTTAGATTGGATATTAGTATCCCAACCTTATAATTACCCAAACTCAGGCACCCTACCTAACACTCTAAGTGACCATCTCCCAGCATATGCCTATAGGACTCACCATCCCTCAAACAAATAAAACACACTCCTACAGAACATCCAGGAACCCACTTTAACCAAAATAAATTCATAAGCATTTTAAAAGGACAAAACTGGGGCCCATTAAAAACACTCCCCTTAGATGAGAGTGCCAGCTACTTCAATAAACTCTTTCTGGATACTCTCAACAGCTTAGCTCCAGCGCATACCTAGCAAACAAAAATTAATCATGCCCCTTGTTTACCAAAACAGACCATACAAAGTATCTTCCTTACAGACAAAGCTTGTAAAGTATGGCTAAAAAATAAAACTAAACAGAATGAACTTAACAAACAACTCCGCAACAAAGCCAAAAAAGTTAGTGATACAAAATAAAAGGAATTACTTTTCCTCTAAACTATCTATCTCATATAACAATCCAAAAAAGTTCTGGAGGTCTGTCTCCATCCTACTTAACCCAGGCACTACAGAAAAAACATCCCCTACACCTGATAGGACTCCACAACAAATTCCCCATGACTTCAATACCCATTTAATTTCCACCATTCAAAAGCTACTGAAAGACTCTTCACATACCTCTCAACCTGTTACAGCAAGAAGTCTGGACAAATCCATAAATAAAAGTCGGAAAAAGGCCCAAAAATAGGGACAATGTTTAAATAGTTCTCTTACAAACTTATAAAGTTGATAAGAATAACAGGGTTTACATTAATATGAATTTTCTGAAGGGTACAAAGTCTGAAACTCAAATGTCTGTCATTATTTTCTAACTTCAGTCTTTACTAATTTGCCAGAAAACCACAAATTTATGAAAAACAGACCAAAAATATGAGGCAAAAATCTGGACATTCTGTGAAAATCTGTACAGTTGAGAGATATGACTCTTCACCAGACACAAACGCAAACTCCCTATATACCACTAATTTCTTACTTGATAATAACAGACCCCTTTCTTTAGACAATGCTACAAGTAGTCCCCCAGCCTATTCTTTTGCTATTCAGCCTGTACCCACCTCTCTGATTTTCAAGCTCCTAAGCAAACTAAATCCTTGATCACTTTCTGCAGATAATCTTCCCCCAGAACATCTACAACTAGCAGCAAACACAATTGCATATCCTATTAGCATTTTTATAAATCACTTTGTTTCAGAATCTTATGTCCCCAGTTGTGGAAAGAATCCATTATTACACCATTACACAAAGGTAAAAACTCTCATGATCTCTCTATCTCCCTATCTCTATACTTTTCCCAAAAAAGTCAAAATTTAGTGCCCAAGAGAGCAAAGCTCCAACCAAATACAAAAAGATTGACTAAATTCCACCACAGCAAACCCAAGGAAGTAGGGACACCAAACCATGAAGATGAAATTCTTTTATTCCAAAACGAAACAAAACAGACTGAGCGCTTTCACCAGCCAACCTGGTATCATCAGAGTCTCCAAAAGATAGTTGGGCACTAGGAACCACACCAGCGAGTAACCAACACTGAATTTATTGCCCACATAAAACAGCAGCATCAAACAGATTAAATGTTTAACTTTTTCACCGGATTTTTCATTCATAATAGAAATTCCTCAGATACATTAAAACATACAATCCCATCCTACCCCTTAAATGTCCTTGGTTAAATCTCATTATCCAATCAAAAATATTTGAAACATTTAAAATCACATCCTACAAGAATAAAAAACTGTGAATGTAAATATAAATACATATCTCAATGTTAAACGTACTAGGAAAATCATCCTATATAAAACATTTTAATAAAAAAGCATTATCTATGTTTTTTAAATAATCATATAAAAACAATACAGAAAAAAAAAATCACTTCCATCTTTCCAGGTAGTGTTTTACTCCCATCTAGTGGCACTGGTTGTAATTGCATGTTTAAAAATACATAAAAGTATGTTAAGGATAGTGGAATAAGTTACATGAAATAAAATAAAATAAAAATAACAAATATAGACATGAGACAATAGGAAAATTCTAGGGATGTAAACCATTGTTTACCTTTTATAAAATACTTTTACTAGACTTATTAATTAAAGTCTGGCAACTCTTAACTTCAACACATGTACCAAAGAAACATGCTCATTTAGCCCTGGGGCTTTGCAGACTTCTAAAATTAGCTTCCAAAATACTTCTCTCACCTCTATCCTTGTTTCCCACTCACCCCCTCTGATGTTCTCCGGCATCTCCTCCAACACAAAAAACACAAATTTAGCCTCTTTATATTCCATGGTGTGCCTATTACAGGACATTGTTGACATCCTGCTTCCAAATGTCATACATATATTCGTAAATTCTTTGTTTAAAGGCTCTCTCCATCTTCCCCACATAAAACGCTAAGCATTTTTTACATTCAGCAAGATACACTAAACCTTCACTATCACAGTTGGAAAGTTGTTTACTGCCTAGTAATCTATCCCTACTAGCCAAATATACATTCCCCACATTTTTAATTTGGGGACATTGTGCACATCTGCCGCATTTATAATTCCCTTTTCTTTTATTATGTTCCTTATACTTGGGATTTTTCTCTAAAATATCTTTAATGTTCCTATTTCTTTTGTACGTAAATGTGACCGGATGTTTAAAAATGATATCCAAATCCGAGAACCCTGCAAACTTATTGCAGTTTTGAATACAATATTTTAATACAAGGGGCCTCACTATTATAACTCAGAGTATATGCCCCTGTAAAATCTCTTTCTTCTTGTTTCCTTTCACTTTTCTCAATAATATTAACCTCCTTCTCTGCTCCTTTACCTAAAATAGATCCAAACTTATCTATTCTACCTTCCCTTATTTCATTAATTGCATCTTCTATCATGTTCTCCTGATATTAACTTAGCAACCTCTTTCAGGAATTATTCTTCATCGGAAGTCATTTTTTTGAAATTCTGATAAGCTGCCCTTTTACCAAACTTCTCTTTTGTTTGTATGGATGGGCACTCGTAAAAAAAAAACAAATAGGAGTCAGAGAATGTATTTTTTTCTATGCACCTTGGATTTAAATTCATTTTTCACATAATCTGTGTAAATTGTAACATCCAAATAATTCACTGCTTCTTTGGTAATATTATATGTAAAAATAGAAAAAAGGATAGCCAGCAACTGTAAGCTGTGTAGTTAATTTAATAAAGCATATTATACCATGATCCCCCCAAAACGTGCACGCTGATTGGCCAGCGTGCCCGTTGTAAATCGAGTTATACTAATGGAAAAAGGTCCGGTCCCCCGGACTTTTTTCCATTAGTATAACTCTACTGTCTCGCTATGTTAAATGGGTTTAACATAGCGAGACAGCTTTAAAATAAGCAACGGAGATCTCCGTTGCTTATTTTAAAGCTGTCTCGCCATGTTAAACCCATTTAACATAGCGAGACAGTGTTTAAAAGCAGCGGAGAAAGCAAGATCTCCGTTGCTTTTAGTGTCTCGCTATGTTAAATGAGTTTAACATAGCGAGACAGTTAAAATAAGCAACGGAGATGTCCGTTGCTTATTTTAAAACTGTGTCGCTATGTTAAAATCATTTAAAATAGCGAGACACAAAAAAAAAAACAACGGAGATCTTGCTTTCTCCGCTGCTTTTGCTCAACACTGATGTACTGCGCAGGCGCCAGTACATCAGAACTGCCGCGGATGCCAGGCATCTGCGGAAGGGCAGTAAACAGGCATTATACTATGCCATTATTTAAGAAAAGGAATAGTTTCTTTTCTTAAATAATGTCATATATAGCAATAACCACTTCTGGGTGTGGGTAATGCTAAATTTACCCACGGTTGGCTTTGTTTGGTCCCTCGGGCTTCGCCCTTGGGACCAAACCACGCCAACCGTGGGTAAATTTAGCATTACCCACACCCAGGCGTGGGTTATTGCTATAATGCACAAGAGAAAACAGACCGGTTTCGGCTCAGGAGTTAACCTAGCCTTCCTCAGTGTAACAAATACAAAGCATCTTGTGACTATATATATATATATATATATATATATATATATATATATATATATATATATATATACGATATCCTTAATTAGTATTGAAATGCTATTGGTGAGCTCATAAATATTCATTCAAACCTGGGCCAAAAAGCCCTCCTAATTTAACAATCCACTTCTTTTCCATGGCATTCAATTTTGTATGCCAACCAGTTTCATGATTTCTGTCACCTAATATCCTATCTATGACTGTAAAATGAAAAGTTGCTGTGGTGTGCTGTAGGGCATGTTTAGATAAAGCATTACTCATTCTTTTATGTCTGACATCACAGAGATGTTCAGAGATACATAACCTGAGAGGTCTAGATGTTTGTCCAATGTAAAATGCGTGGCAACTGCATGTAGCCAGGTATATGACCCAGTCTGTACTGCAAATTGCAAAAACCTTGATGTCAAATACCATACTGCAATTATTGCTGGAAACATTTTTTGTTTTCAACACTTAGATACAATTGCTGCAGTGACCACAAGGCATGTAGCCAATTAACTTCTCCCTGGGGATGGTAGTCTGAATGGTGTCATGATAAGTAGATGGATGGTGGTGTTTAAAGTGGCTGAAATGAGCCCCCAAATGTTTCCCTTTCCTGAAAGAAAACTGGCATGTTTCACCTAAATTTTGTGAAAAAAAATTGTCCGCCAATAATATATTCCAATGTCTTCTAACAACCTCTATTAACTTGTTGGTATTCCTACCATATGTAGTGGTAAAATGTAACTTATTGGTTGGGGATTGTGATTTCTGTTTATATTTGAGAAGGTCCTTCCTATCAATATTGGCAGCATAGTTGCTTGCTGTATAAACATGGCCCATGCTATAACCCCTTTCTTGAAACCTATGGACTAGATCATTGCGAAAATATTTAAAGGAATTATCATCTGAACAAATGTGTCTCATCCTAATGAATTGTGACTTGGGAATATTTTTTGCGATGTGGACTGGATGAAAGCTGGATGCGTGGAGTAGAGTGTTATATTCAGGGTATTTACGAAATACTTCTGTGTGTAAAGTATTATCATCATTCCTGGATATAAGTACATCCAAGTAAGTAATTCTATCTAGGTGGTAATTGATAGGAAACTGTAAACCCCATTTATTTTCATTGATATACCCTATAAATTCCATAAGGTATTCCACATCAGACCTCCACACCATCCAGCAATCATTCAGATATCTACGCCATATATCAATTTCCCCCAAGTAGTTGTTATGTGAAGTATCATAAACGATGTGTTCTTCTATGTAAGCCATATACAAATCCACATATATAGGGGCAAAAGATGCACCCATTGCAGTGCCACACACTTGTAAATAGCATTGGTTACCATAAAAGAAAACATTCTTTGTGAGAGCATGTTCTGTCAAAATAATGAGGAAAGTATTGAAGCCAGGTGTATATAAATTGGATTTTTGTAGCAGATATTCAATAGCACCCATCCCAACCCAATGTGGTATGTTCGTATATAGTGAACAAACATCTAATGTGCACAACAACCGATGATCCTCAATCTGCATATCACTTATTATATCAAGAAATTCTGTAGTGTCTTGAATTCTGGATCTGACCCATCTAAGTAATGGTTTAGGATATTGTGTCAGGAATTGTGATATTGGTTCAGTTAGGGACCCATTACCAGCCACGATTGGTCTACCTGGAGGATTGTGAAGATATTTGTGAGTCTTCAGTAAAAAATATATATTGACTATTTGGCTCTGAAACAGTCAGGTGGTATTTAATTTGTTCTGTAATGATGCCATTTTGTAATGCTGATTCCAAAAATTTGTCTAGTTGTTTTTTAAACATAATAGATGGATCAAGAGGCATTTTAGTATAATATCTGCCATCATCTAGTTGTCTTTGAGCTTCAGCATCATATTGTGATCAATTCATGGCAACCACAGCACCACCTTTGTCCGCTGAAATAATTACCAAATTCTTATTATTGGTAGGTTTTTGTAAAGCCAACATATCAGACTTTGAGAGATTATTACATCTTACATGAGTCACATTTGAGTTAAAATGCAGATATCTGAGTACACTATTTTGAAAGAGACTCATGCAATGGTGCATCGGTGGAACAAAGGTGGATTTGTGGTATTTAAATGAGTCCCCAGTTGAATATTCATTGATATTGTCATGGAAATGCACTTTGAGATTGAGCAATCTGCAGAATGCTATGACATCTTGTGCCAATACATCTTCTTGAACAAAAAAAACAGGTATAAAAGAAAGGCCTTTATTTAACAATGCTGTTTGTGAATCCGACAATATTGCATCAGAAATGTTTAATACATTTGTTTTGGAACAACTATTTACTTATTCATCAGATGTTCCATCAAACCCTCCATGTTTTTGATGTTTGCGATGTTTTCTGCCTGCCCTCTTATAAGGCCTAAAGGGACAGTACTATTGTTACATTTGGGGGTTAGAGAATCAGAGGTCTGTTGTGTATCTAGATCTGTACCACACAGCTTATAGTTGCTGGCTGTCTTTTTTTCTATTTCTACAGTTTATAGCTGTGCAATCACTTCCGTGCAGGGAATTTCTATTTTGAATATTATATGTAAACCTTAGACAAATCAGTGGTGTTACTGATTGTTGTATCTTTCGACTTTTCCTGGTTAGGGGTTGCCACAGCGGAACTTTGGTCCGCTAATGATTGGCAGTAGATTTTTACGTGCCGAGTTGCCAGCCCTGACGCACAACCTTCAACGAAGGTACGCCCATTCACACATGTCTCCACATAGAAGACGCTTTAGCTGAGAATTGAACAGGATAACATCTTACTGTGAGGTGACAACTGATATATTCTAGAAATTCCATCAACGTTTCCTCCGTGTCTGTCCAAAACAGATACAGATCATCCAGGTACCTCTTGTATAAACACCAACAATTTTTATATGGCAAGTTGTAAATACATTTCTTCTCCCAAGTTTGCAGCACAATATTTACAAAATTGAGGGCAAAACATGCCCCCATTGCTACTCCTTTTGTCTGTTTAAAAAATTTGCCTCCAAAAATAACATAATTGTTGGTCAAAACCATCTCTAATAACTCCATTATAACTCTAAGTTCCTTAGTGGAAAACTTTTTAGCCTCCACTAATGCTTCCTCAAACCAGTCCACTGGAATGTGGAATCAATGAAAATAAATTGACGATGTCGATTGTCGCAAAAATAATGTTTTTATCAAACATATTTTGATCTATATTTTAAAAAAAAATTCCATGAATCCTTTAACAACCCTGTGTTTTCAGTCCAAACAGTTTTAATTTTAGTATCAATATATTTAGCTAAGGCATAGGTCTTAGAGTTGTTTGCAACCACTATAGGTCTTAGCAGGGAGTTGTCCACATCTTTGTGGACCTTAGCAATACCAAAGATCGAGGTTACAATGGGTTTTTCTATCATTAAATACTTGTGGACCTCATCAATTATTTTGTCATAGAACAGTTCTCTTATCTGAAATCTATTTTGCTATATGTGATATTAATCTCATTGATGGAAGCCCTACTATACTTTTCTTCATCCCCTAATATTTCTTCCCTTTTACCCACATAAATTATATTATTCATAATAGTTATACCCCATCCCTTATCAGGCCTCATAATTCTAACATTTTTATTTTCACTAAGTTCCCTAAGGAGCTGCCTTTCTTGGTGGGGGAGATTAGAAACCACTTTAGACTTAATCAAAATTTCTCTTAATTCTTTTTCTGCCACAAGCTTGAAAAATTTCAACTGGGGTGCAATGGGGGGGAGGGGTTAAAGGTACTTTTCCTTTTCAAATCATTGCTTTTAACCATTGCCTTATCTTTATGCCTTCCTCCATACAATAACTCAAGTTTTTTTTTTCTAACAAACAACTTCAAGTCTATGAGAACTTTTCTAATATCAATTTTATTGTTCGCCACAAATTTAAACCCTTTCACAAACAACCTAAAGTATCTCTCATCCATTTCCAAATTACTATAATTAAATATGCTATAATTCTGATAGGTATATCTACAACCCTCTTGTTCCATACCTGTATGGTACTCTTCATCTTGAACATATTCAACATTCTCATTGATAGATGTTACCTCCTCTCTGTGTTGGTATTGGACATTAGATTTGTTTATTCTCTCTGACCTCCTTAGGTTGGGAAGCTCTAAAGGGACATTTAAATCCAAGATAAATTCCTCACCATCACAATAATTATTAAATGCATCCCCTTCATTAATTCTTAACTCATCCCTTTTATTATAATTATATCTATATTGATTATTCTTAGTTTTAGTTTCATCCCTTTCAAATGGTTCAGCTTGTCTATCATTCCCCCATCTTGGTTTTGGGTAACATCTATTTTCTTTATATTCAGCTATGTCCCTAACTATCTTTCCATTCTTACATCTAACAATAAACATACATTTTTGATCCACTTTTTTTCCTTATATTCACATACTTTTCTTTTTCACCTTCTACTGTAAAAAGTAGGTCATTTACTATTTTTTTATTTGTCTCTTCTATTTTCCTAAAAAGGTGGTCCATTTTCATCTCATTTTCCTTAATAATAACCCTCATGATGGAAAAACCACAATGATCAAAAATTGTAATTAATTCCTTGTAACTTTCCGTTCCTCCTTTAATATTATTCGGGTATTTATATACCCTTAACCCTTTTGGTACAATCTCCATCTGTAAACTTTTTTTTAAATATTTGTTATCCAAATCTAAAGTTTTGTATGTTAATATGTAATCATAAATGACATTCAAGTTATATTTATAAGTATTTCCTCATCCAAAGCCACACTAGAATCATTATTAATGTTAAATTCAATATTTTTAAGCCACTCCTGCCATTTAGCATATCTATAAATGTCTCTTTCAGTCTCACAATTATTTCCATTGTTATTACCACCTGTATATTGGCAACGTCCAATATTTCTCTTTTATTTGGGTCTAGACACTTCTTTATCATAAGAATCCATTGAAATAACCATTCTTTCCTCTGTAGAGGTTTGGAAAATGTGTGGAATTCCAGTTGGAGATGTCTGCACCTCAAAAATGCCATGATTGACCTCATCTTGCTGTCCAGAAGTTTGTAGATCCTGTTCTGGTATTTTTTCTTGCCTTCTCGCTAAAGTCACTTCCTCTTGATTACAAGGCAACAAAACTAAACTCATGAAACTCAGCAATTGAGAAGTGCTATTATTCAGTAGCTGTACTACTAAAGTCAACTCTCCTATGGCATTTTTAAGTTCAGAAACATAAATCTTACATTTGGCTCCTTCAGTGTGTTGATTGCTGGTCTCCATATTCCCCATAGATTACCAACAAGTCTCAAAAATATCGGAATTCAGTGCCCAAGGGAGCAAAGCTCCAACCAAATACAAAAAGATAGTCAGGCACCAGGAACCACACCAACGAGTAACCAACACTGAATTTATTGTCCACATAAAACAGCAGCAAAAACAGATTAAATGCTTAACTTTTTCACCGCATTTTTTGTTCATAATAGAACTTCCTCAGATACATTAAAACTTCTATATCACTATACTTTCTCTGCTATCAAATATCTTTGAAAAATGTGTTCACACACAAGTACTTAAACACCTCTGTGATAATGCTCTTCTGGCCCCCATTCAACATGGGTTCTATCCGGGGCATAGCACTATCACAGCCCTGCTCTCATTTTCTGATACCGTTAACAAAGCCATAGATGCTGGTCACCCTACTTCAGTACTCTTACTGGATCGATCTAAGGCCTTTGACACAGTATCACATACTAAGCTATTAATCCAACTATCAGAATAAGGATGCTCACCTAAATCTCTTGACTGGTTTTCCTCCTACCTACACAACAGGGAACAATCAGTAAGATGGCATAATGTCCAATAAGATTATCAAGCAAACAACATAGGAGTCCCACAAGGATCCATTTTGGGGCCACTACTCTTTAATATCTTCATCAATGATCCTCACAAATACAAACTCTCATCCAATATGCCAATGATTCCACATTAATATCTACCTCCAGCAATTTCTCAGACCTCCTTACAGTTACTCAAAAGGCTTTTACATCAATCTAATCCTGGCTAAATAATGCTTAGCTCCTGTTAACCCCCCACAAAAAAAAACTAAACTTTTACTTTTCTCTACAAAATCATCAAATATAGACTTCAAAATCTTTTCTAAGGATGGTACAGAAATTGAAATAGTGAAAGCAGCTAAATTGCTAGGCATAACAATAGATGGCAAACTTACTTTTGAGCCACATATTCTCAATGCAATAAAGAAAACACACTTTAAATTAGGCAAACTTTATCTCCACAAACTTTACTTGGACAACCACACCAGAACAAAACTTGACAGTACCTTACTCATCCCCTCCCTTCTGTATGGTAGTGCCATCTTTACTAACCTTCACTCAACCCTTAGTAATAAACTACAAACCAGCTATTATAAAATAGCCAAATTTGTCTCCGGAAATCCTTACCGCTCACATCATTGTCAAGCTATTGCAGAAATGAATTGGCTAGAGTTTTCCCAGCATCTCTACTATACCCAACCAAATTTAGTCCACAAACTAATCTTCAAACCCAATGACTGCCCAGCACTCACCTCCCTCGTACAAATGTATACTCCTACATGAACACTAAGATCCTCAAGCAAACAGCTGCTAACCATAAGAAAACTCAACAAAAGAGCTGGACAATGTCTGTACTCTCATAGCATTGCCAAGCTATGGAATTCCTTACCATCCCAAATAACTCAAACTGACTGCATACAAATCTTTATGTTAGCACTAAAATCATACTACCTAAACAATCCTTCCTGCCCCTGCCAAACAAGTAGACCACCTTAAAACAGTCCTTTAACAAATTCTTGTATTGTGCAATGTATAATAACCAGTTCTAAAACTTCAGTTTTGTTACCTAGCTGTTCAATT
Organism: Protopterus annectens; assembly: GCF_019279795.1. Lineage (NCBI taxonomy): Eukaryota > Metazoa > Chordata > Ceratodontiformes > Protopteridae > Protopterus > Protopterus annectens. The sequence continues at coordinate 1,150,305,227 of NC_056727.1, forward strand.
GTTTTTCATTAACACACACTACAGATGGTACTGTTGCATATCTATACTGTTCTACATATGTAACATCTCTACCTATACTTATTGACTCCTATATCCTAATAATGTAAACTCTGAGCTGAATTGTATTGTATATGTTTTCCTTTATACATGTAATATTTGATTTACTTATGTTATATTCGTTTTACTTGTAACACTTGTGGAGCTTTTCTCCCTGGGCCTCCACTGAGAATGGGTTTCTGACCCAGTGGACTTTCCCAGTCAACAAATGTCAGTAAATAAGTAAATAAATAATATATGTCTGATACCCTAGGTATGCTCGATTTACATGCTATAGCTAGTTATTCCTATGTGTAAGTATTTTTCTACTGTTAATTTTTATATAAAGTAAAGTGAAACATCGGTAAGATAAGTTTGGCCTTAGCTGAATTAGAACCCAGGCTCACTTTTTGCTTACAACTGCTGCCACAGGCACAGGTAAACAGCAGCTGTATATTTTCACTTTAATTATTATGTATGTGTGCTGACTGCTGCACAACGCCACTTAGAGAGTGTTTGCATGGTGGCAAACCACACAGGATACAATGTATCCATTTTGAAATTGTCTTACTATCTGCTTCCTGTCTGCATGTGTTCTGGAGCTGCAGATGTGGAAGCTTGCTGATCATTGCACAATGCTAGTTAGTGGATTTGCACAATGCTAAGCAAAAGTTGCAACAATGTATCAATTTTGAAATTGACATCCATCTGCTTCCTGTCTTCATGTGTTCTGGGCCTGCAGGTGTTGCTGACAGTAAATGCTGGATTTTTGTGAGAAGCAGCACTGGGACCTGAGTAGCTGCTTATACTAATGTACTTATACTGTCTATAGTTCTTAATCACTCCATTTTTTTCTCCATTCACTTTTTTTTTTTTTTAAGTATAAATATATATTTTTGATACACTTCTCTACAATCCACTTCACCAACACTATGGGCAGTCAGACAACTTCTCTGTCTGAGGTATGTTAACAAAGTCATTCGTAATGTTAGACAGGTGGAATTACATTTGCTTAGAAGAGAATAGTTTGATGTGGTGAGTAAGTTAGTGAGGGAAGTATATTAAATGGCAGAGTGATATGATGCTGTTATAAGAATTATGTAACATGTTCTATGCTGCTGCATTTGTGTCATGGAGTCTTAATAAGAAGTGTTTTGAGTAGGGGACTAAACTTTGAGTAGGGGGTCTAAACTCATCAACAGTGGAGACATCTGTGATGCTTAAGGGGAATGATTGGTGCAGTATGGGAGCAAGTGCAGAGAAACTGTGGTCAGTGCAGTGTAGTTTTGTGTTTTATTGTTGGAAGATTGGGCCTTAATCATCATCATTCCATATGTATCATGTTATGTTAAATCAGACAAGAAATCAGTGACTTTATCTTTTTAAACTAGTAGTACATCCCCTACAAATATCTCTGTGTTTGCTTCTCATAAGCAAGCTGTCTGCATTTACTTGAAGATATAAATAAACTCCACTGTAATCATACTAATATAGATCCCATTGCTAAAGCAGATGCCTATGTCTCTGCCATTTCTACTCCCAGTTAAATAGTTGATTTGATAAGGCAATATCCATGCAATATATTAAGAAATTTAAAAATAAACCCCATGCTGAAGTATCTGCATTAATAAATTATATAACAGGAGAAATAAATTACTTAATGCTTATAAAAGGTCTTATTCTACCTTACTTATCAGCACATGTAAGCAAACTACTACTAGTAAAAACAAATTCAAACTGGTAAAAAAAACAACAGAAACCAAAAGAAAGTATCCAACTAGTGCTCCGAGTATTAGATATAGGCCCAAACACCGTACACGTTTCTTAAAACATACACATTAATTTGAAATGCTTTTCGTAGCTGTTGTACAGCAACTTCTTCAGAAAAAGTTACACCATTTTCAAACAACCCTATTTAAATAGTAAATACAATCACATGTTGCTAGCATCAGCTGGTATTCACGTCACAACATATTATCTGCATAGATTATTTAGAGCTAGCTAAAGCAAATTAAACTTTTATATTACTTTAAAACTGCTATGAAAAGTCATAAATAAAAATCCCTGAATAAATGAAAAGGTAGAAAAGGTAAAGAAATATATATGAATATATATAAATAATGCATCCTTCTCTTATACAAAAAGGTACATACCAATATATGATTTCACTATTTCAGTTTAGTTACATTTTATGATGTACCAAATGTATACTTGCATGTCAAGGTTACTAAGAAGTCTGAGACTTATTTATCTTTTCAGACTTTCAAGTTTCAGTAAACATGCTATGTTACAAGAATCATTAAGTCCTGGAAAAGAGAATGCATTTAAGTGAATTTGCCATGCTAATTCACGTTCTTCTAACAATGGATTAAAGGGGCCACCTCTAATATCAATTTGTACCTTATCTATTGCTTTGAATACAAACTTATGCCCATCATTTCAGGCAGTGTGCCTTGCCAAGGGGTTGTCCATTTTATTAATGAGAATTGCGTGGGTATGTTCGTATATTCTTTCCCATAATCTACGTTCAGTTTTACCCACGTAGAATGCTGGACATCCTAAGCATCTAGCAATATACACAACTTGTTTAGAATTACAGTGGGGTTTAAACTTTAACCTGCATTTGTTCCCATCTATACAAAAGGTTTCACCTACTTCTATAAACCTACAGATCTTACAGCTACCACATATGGTCATTCCTGTGTGTCTGTGCAAATTTGGGTTACCCCCACTTTCATGGAGGTTTTTAAGGTTGAATCCTCTCCTGAAAACAATTTTGGGTGGTGGTCCCAATTTGTCCAGCAACATTTTATTATTAGTGATAAATTGCCAATTCTTGTATAAAGTGAGTCTCACCATCTCACTGTCTTTACTAAAGGTGGTGATAAAGCTGGTACCAAAATTACAATCCCCTCTTTTAACAATCATCTGCTTGCAATTAGAACCACCTGGATTAAGGTGGTGTTCAATAATAACTCTTGTGTTACTCACCTTTAAAATGGGCTCAAATTGTCCACTTTGTCTCTTACCAGTTACTTCAGACACTAGGGATATAACTAAGTGGTCTGGATACTCCCACTGTTGGAACATAGTACTCAAGTATTCACATTCCTCATAAAAATCAGACTCAAGAGTAGTCATCTTGGCTGCCCTGATTAACTGACCCTTTACTATTGAATGCTTTTGATGAAAGGGATGGCTACTTGAAAAGTGAAGGAAAGAATTACAATATGTATCTTTCCTAAAGATTCTAGACACATATCCATTATTAACTCTATCTTTTGTTAGCCTAACATCGAGGTAGTCAATAGTTTCCCTACTGAACTTAGCTTTAAACCTAAAAAACTCAGTTGTAGAGTTTAAGTAGGAAATAAAAGCTTCAGCCTGTAAGATGTCACCATAAAACATGACGAAAATGTCGTCCAGAAAACGTGTGTAGAAAATTAGGTTTGACTTGTGGTGGGAGTTGTTAAAAATAAATGCCCTTTCCCAGTATGCCATAACTAAATTGGCAAAACTGGCTCCACAAGGCAAACCCATTGCTACACCTTGTTTTTGTAGATAAAATTCTTTATTAAACATAAAGTAGTTATTTGTAAGAATGATATCCAATAAACATTCAACAGTAGATATTTAATGTGTTGGTGCATTCTTTGATTTAAGTATTAGGCTATCCCATTCCATCCCCTCTGGATGGGGGATTGAAGTGTAGAGGTCCTTTACATCAATGGTCAAAAAATTGTGGTCATCATTGAATTCTAAGTTGTTAATTCTCTGTAAAAATGACCAAGAGTCTCTACACACTTGAGGTTCGGACACAAGATATTTTTTCAAAATAGTATCTATGTATGTGCTAGAACCTCTACCATCAATCAAGGGTCTCATAGGTGGATTTGCCAAGTCCTTGTGGATTTTGGGAATACCAAACATAACAGGGGTTCTGGGCCAAGACATTGACATATAGTTAAAGGTGTCAATGTCAATTGTTGCCTCAATGAATAAGTCATTGAGGTAACTCTTTATACGGTTGTACGCAATGTTAACTTCATTAAGTGAGGCTTTAATGTACGCCTCATTATTTAACAGGTTTTGCATTCTATCTTTATAATTTGCTTGGTCGAAAACAACTAACCCCCCTCCCTTATCGGGTTTAACCACCCTTACTTCAGAGTTGTAAAGCTAGATGTTCATCAAGACTAACATCAAAGTTCCTTTTGTATGTACCAGTGCTACAGGATTCTAACAAATGTCTGAAATTGAGCTCACAAACATGTTCAAAAATCTTCAGGATTGGGTGCACAGGGGTGTTAAATGTATTAGAAACTCTCAGTGTTTGGTTCGTATTGTCAGCATTACCAAAAAGTAAAATGAAATTTAACTTTCTGACAAAGAGTTTCAAATCCATAATCGACTGGACCAAGTTCAAGGGTCTGCTAGGAACAAAGGTGTTACCTTTAGCTAGTAGATTAACCAATTCCAGGTCAATCTTTATGGATGAAAAATTAAAAATGTTAAAAGTCTCCTGCTGTATTAGTAACAGTTTCGAATACAGGAGCATCTTTGTTCATTATCTTTTGCGCCTGTTGTTGCGCTGTTTGTTCCTCTGATTCCGATTGAATTGTTTCTTCGGAATCGCCCCTGTCTGATTGACGTTCTGAAAATTTGAAACTTGACCATTTCCAGTTGTATCGATCCAAATCACCTTGTTGGTCATTAACCCCACGGGTATTGTTGTGACTTCGAATAAGCTCACTGCATCTAACTGTGGTTTGATTTACCTCGACACCAACTGCCTCATTATAGTTGTTATTATTTTGTTGTTGAACTGGTATGTTAGTATTAAATACACCAGATACTTTTGCTAGGGGTGGCCTAGGGTAAGCATTACCATTGTCATAAGCCAGCCGGACTCTGTGGATTTTTCTGGTCTTATTCAAATAAATTCTATCTAAAAGCTGGTTTATACTCGAAAAGCAATGTTCATATTCATATTTATATCTAAAAAAGTCAGCGTTTGAAGTAATGTCACCATTAAAAACTGACACTTCATTAGTTAAAGTGTCAATTTGTAAAGAGTAATGTTTTACAATAAGCTGCATCAAATCAAACCCTTGTTGATCAAATAATGAATTGAGTTCCAAGTGGAATAATGAGTCAGGTATAAGTCCAGTGGGGTAATGATGGAAACGTAACCCCTTTGTAACAATACGTTGACTCAAACATTCTTTAAAGTAAGCTACTTCCAATTGGAGTTTCTTTAATTTAAGTAGCTTAAAATCAAGTAGTTTCAGTTTCTCATTCAAGGAATTTAAACTGACCTAGTTGTCTCCACAGTTATCGGCCGGTCACTCCTGGTTAAAGCCCACACTGAAAGACAGGCTAGAAGTGTCCTTAACCCAGTCATTAAAGATTGGAGTACCAATAAGCATTGCTTCGTGGATCTGTACGTTCCTTTGTTGATTAGGTACAGCAGGGTTAGAAACCAGAATGTTCGTTGGTATACACTGACCTGCTGGAATAGAGTTATTAGCTGATACAACTCCCGTAGGTTCACTCGGGGTATTGGAGCCCGGTATAGCACCCACCATGTCTCCTGCACTCACCCGTTGACTGTGGGTCACCTGGGAGTTAGCGTTCTGAAAAGAACGTTGTTGTGACAGTGAATAATCCACCTTATCAAGGCGGGAAGCAAAAGTATCCATACGTTGATTTAAAACATTTATCAGAGCTGTAAGGTTCACCAAATCCATTTGTAGTTGTTGTGAACCAAAGAGGTTGGTGCTACTCGGGCTGCTGGATACCCGAGACACCATATTAAACACAAATTCAAACTGGTAAAAAAACAACAGAAACCAAAATAATGTATCCAACTAGTGCACACTGCCTCAAATGATGGGCATAAGTTTGTATTCAAAGCAATAGATCAGGTACAAATTGATATTAAAGGTGGCCCCTTTAATCTATTGTTAGAAGAACGTGAATTAGCATGGCAAATTCGCTTAAATGCATTCTCTTTTCCAGGACTTAATGATTCTTCTAACATAGCATGTTTACTGAAACTTAAAAGTCTGAAAAGATAAATAAGTCTCAGACTTCTTAGTAACCTTGACATGCAAGCATACATTGGTACATCATAAAATGTAACTAAACTGAAATAGTGAAATCATATATTGGTATGTACCTTTTTGTATAAGAGAAGGATGCATTATTTATATATATTCATATATATTTCTTTACCTTTTCTACCTTTTCATTTATTCAGGGATTTTTATTTATGACTTTTCATAGCAGTTTTAAAGTAATATAAAAGTTTAATTTGCTTTAGCTAGCCCTAAATAATCTATGCGGATAATATGTTGTGACGTGAATACCAGCTGATGCTAGCAACATGTGATTGTATTTACTATTTAAATAGGGTTGTTTGAAAATGGTGTAACTTTTTCTGAGGAAGTTGCTGTACAACAGCAATGAAAAGCACTTCAAATAAACGTGGGCTTATATCTAATACTCGGAGCACTAGCTGGATACTTTCTTTTGGTTTCTACTAGTAAAAAGTTAAAGGGGAAAAGAACAAGCAGAACTGATAAAGTATATATTATGGGATGAGAAGAAGATAGACAAAAAGCTGGGTAGAGAGGGTAAGGGATCTAATTAAGGTTAAGGAAATAATAGAAAATTTCAAACAGTCAGAAGGGCACAGGCTAGCTGGGGAAGTCAAAACATAGCTATTTACAGAAGTTAAAGAGCACACAATAATGTTAAACTGGCTGAAATGAATGTGCAATAAATACGAGTGAGTGCAAGAAAGGAATTTAATAGGTTTGAAGAATAAGTGTATATTACAGATTAGAACTGGGAACAATCTCATTCCAAATTAAGGAAATTATGGTCTTTTTTATCAAATAAAGATTGATCATTTGCATTAGGGGTGCATAATGCAACCACCACTATGGAGTACTTGGAAAAAACCCTCACTATGGCCCAGGAGACCTATGTTTAATTAGCAGCTCAGACACTGAGGCACTGGCAGTGAACTAGCATGCCCATCCTGGGGAGTGAGGGTGGTGAGAAGGGAGCATGCACAGAGCACACAGTACAATTGGATCTCCCTGCTACAAGTTAGGTAAACCACCATGAAATGCTTTCTGTAGAGCGAGCAGGGTGTATACCTCTCAACTGTCCAGATTTTCACAGACTGTCCAGATATTTGCCTCATATTTTTGGTCTGTTGCTCATAAAATGTTTTTTTTCTGGCAAATCATTGGCAAATCATTGAGGATGGAAGTCAGAAAATAATGACAGGCATTTGAGTTTCAAACTTCATACTCTTCAGAAAAATTCATGTTGATGTAAAACCTGTTATTCATAACCTTTCTAAGTTTATAAGAGGAATATTTAAAAATTGTATGTATTTTTGGGCCTTTGTCCCCCATTATTTATCACTTTGCCAGATTTCTTGCTGTAAGAAGTTGAGAGGCATGACTGGGTGGCTTGCCAATATCCTCTCCTTTTGGAAGTGAGGACCAGATCAGTGAAGTCCTCCTATTGCACATCCAACCTGCAGAGCATTACCAGGTGCATGTGAGGGTGGGAAAGTTAGGACTTAAACTAGAAATACTCCTTTGCAGCAAAATTATACTGCATCAAGAGTCTCAGTCTCCTCTGCAGCACTGAGTAGGGGTCAGACCAGGTCTGGAGGAGGAGCAAGAGTTCCCAGTACACCAAATGGGTGAGTTTAGGCCAGACTGGTAGCCAATGGTTAGCCATGAGGTGGCAAAAAATGATAAAAAGGATGCCTACGGCAGTTATTATCTATCCCATAGTAGAAGCTGGGAAGCACATGAATTAACAGACTTGAAAGAAACATCTGTGCAATGCCTCAGCAGTATTGTGCTAATGTGGGGTGAAACTGATGAGAAAGGATTTGGTATTGTTATATGTATGGTCCTGTGCATGATAGCTTAGGCCTAATACAGAGTCGTGTAAAACATATCACATGTAAATAACATAACAAGTGTTAAATTGGGAGGATATTGAAAAGAAAAATGAAAAAAATTATTTGGCAAGAGTTAAACATGATTAATTAATCAATCAATGGAAGAAGAGAGGGAAGAGAAGAAATATGAATGGAAATGAAGTGACAAGTCTGCCATAAAACAGACATTATTCCTGCATTTTCTGGACAGTTTATAAGATCAGATCTTAAGTTATCAATACTGTTTTAGAGACACTTCACTGCAGAACATTTTTTCTAGTATGTACAATCTTGCTAAATATGCCTGTGTATTGCTATCCATAAAGTGAAGTATTTTGGATTTAGATGAGTATGTCATTCACTAGGTCATTTGTCCCATGAGCTTCAAATACAATATTATATGTAGTCCTTTGGCTTGCTGTTCTCTGCCTGACTATTGCTGATTTCTTCATTTGATTTTGGATTGGAGTTATTAATTAAAGGTTTGGTTACTTCTATTTTTTTATATTTTTCTTATATTGCATTTTGTTTTGTTTTTAAGTTTTTTGTTCTTTTCTGAGTTTCAAGAAGTCCTGGCTATAGTCACTTAGAAAATAATTCTTTTGCAGACAGTGAATGACATCCAGACAACTAGTGGGCGGAGCTGAAAAATAGCATGCCTCATTTAACTACAAATACTTTGTGGCCAAGGGCGCCCGCAGGCACGGCTAGAGAATTACAAAAAAGTTTGTTTTTTTTACGCACATTCTCCTTTAAAAGGCTTGAACCCTGTACCTTGGGCCCAAGTGGCAAGAGCCTGAATTCCCTACCCACCACCATTTGTAAAATTGTTGCAGGATTTTCCCTCATACTTTTTCTGTTCCTCATAAAATCTGTGGTTTCTGCATTTGTGTCCTTGTTGCCAGACAGCTACATGTTCTCTGGTTTTATTCTTGGCTGTCTGGAGTGTTTCTCCCTGGGCCTCTGCTAAAACTTAGCTTTTTTTTTTTTCAAAGTCAGACTTTCCTGGTTAACAAAAGTTAAAAAAAATGGACACACTTGTCAGACTTCATATTCTTCAGAAAGTGTATGGTAACAAAAGCTTTTATTCTAGCAATTTTCTAAGTGTACAAGATGGATATTTGAAATGTATCCCTGTGTTTGGGACTGTATCCCCCCCCCCCCCATTATTGGCTTCGTCCAGGTTTTGTGCTAGGGTTGAGAGTTATGGTAAGAACTGAATTCACTGAATATGTTTGAGGGCTGTATTCACCCAGTATTGGCTTTGTTCAGGTATTTATTGGCTTCATCCAGGTTTTTTGCTAATGTTGAGAGCTATGGTAAGAACTGATTTCACTGAATATGTTTGGGCGCTATATTCTCCCATTACTGGCTTTGTCCGGGTGTTATTTGCTAAGAGGTTGAGAGCTATGGTGAGAACTGAATTCACTGAATGTTTGGTGGTTGTAGTAGTCACCCATTATTGGCTTTGTTCAAGTCTTTTGTGCTAAGAGGCTGACAGCTGTGCTATGGTGAGAACTGAATTCACTAAATGGTAGCTATTTAAGTTTCAGTCTTCCTCTTTCACAAAACAGTTGATTTGGCGTAGTGGTATGTTGCTCTGACTGTTTTGCACGGGGTCCCCTGGGTTCAAGACGTGGCAGTGAAATGTATGGTGGTAACGCAGCATTTTATTCTAGCAACTTTCAAACATTATACAAGCAATGTTTAAAATGTGTCCCTGGTTTTTGGCCTTTTGTCCCCCCCCAATAAATTTTGGCTTTTTCCAGATTTCTTGTGCTGAAAAGTTCAGAGATACAGCTGAGTGTCGGAGTAGATTTTACAAGGAGCTGAGAGCTGCAGGGGAGCAAAAGTTTAGTGCTGCTTGTGTTTAGTCTGCTTGCATTGTTAATAGCACAACAGATAGTGTACTTGCTTTAGATGCTGAAGGCTGTGGGTTCTACTCCCACAGTAGGTAAATGCATTGCTGATGCTGTATTGTGTTGTAAAGGGGGTGGATGCTGCAGTCTTTTTGGTAAAGATACCTAGTAACTATGAACCTGTTAACAGTTTGCTATCCATTCCCTATTGCGGTATTACTAGCTTTTCATTTTTTTATTGCATGCAACTAAAGCAATTTATTCTTCAAGAGTAACAGGCACTTTATTTGTAGATTAAACAATGACATATAAAGTGTTTGCTAGCAGCAACCTCTTTATTAGTTACAATTTTTTTCAATGTGGAATTTACTACTTCAGTGATTGTGTATTTTTTACTGATACTGGTGGACTTGAGTAGACTTTTTATGATGGAAATGTTCTGAATTGGGCAGTTTTGTCATTAGTGGATGCTTTTTGTTTCATTGTTTACTGGAAAAATGTTCAAAACAATAAATTTAAAATGCCCTCTAACAACTGTACTGTATTGTACAAGGACTATAATGTAATACAGTCAGGAAGGTGTATCAAAGAGCATGTGTATGTTACGTTCGAGGGGCCTATGATTTTGTAGACAGCCCAGAGTTAATATTTGCCATTGGCAAAATGTATTTTCTCTGAAAGTGGGTTTCAGTGCTGTTTCAATGCATGCGAGTTTCAAGAGCAGAGAAGTTTTAATGTTGGTCTATTTTCTTTGTGAGACTGCATTGCTTTAATAGATATGTATTAGGGTTTGTTCTGTAAAATGCAAAATAAAACTTTCAAATGAAATCCTAAATCATCGCAGAAGTAAAGCAGTATGCACATTAGTGTTTATGATAAATGGGGCAAAATAACCAAGGAATGGGACATTGGAATGGCTGCAGGGGGGAGGCTCCATTTGACCATGATTTTGTGAGGGGGGGGTAGCAAGCTCAGACAGCCCCGGTTGAACTATACCTCTCAGTTGTCCATATCTTTGCAGAATGAATAGATATTTGCTGCTTATTTTTGGTTTGTTCTCAAATTTGTGATTTTCTAGCAAATCATTTAGGAATGAAGCCATTAAATGACAGACATTGAGTTTCAGATGTCATAACCTTCAGAAAAATGCATGCTAATGCAAGACTGTCTTTACGTTTATACAAGAGCAATTTTAGTAGTGTTTGTATGTTCCCCAATATATTTGGCCTTGTTCAGATTTCCTGCATTAAGAGGTTGAGAGGTACGTGCAAATCACTTTGTAGATTAGGAATATCCAAACATCTCAATTGTCCCCAATTCTGGCTCAAAATGTTGCTCTCCCCTAATAATCCCTCCTCCAAAATGGCAATTTTGGAAGAAAATGTGGAGGGTTTACAATTATATACAACTGTAATGATCACTTATAGATTAACTTTATTTCAGAAATGCATGTGGATGCTCTTATTTTGTTAGCTGCTTCAAGTTTACTGTTAATATTAAAATGGTGTCCCTTTTTTGACTGGTATTTTTGCATCACATTTTGGTCCGTTTTTCATAAAATTGTGGTTTTCTGGCAAATTAGTGGTAAGTCATTAGAGATTGAAGTTAGAAAATAATGGCAGACATTTGAGTTTCAGATTTCATACCCTTCAGAAAACTTGTACTAATGCAAGATCTAACTGTTCTATTTAAGTTATAAGAGCAATATTTAAAAATTGGCCTTATTTTTGGGCTTGTCACACTTCTAGTTCTATGTATGGCTTTGTCCAGATTTCTTGCTCTGAAGTTGAGAGGTATGTGTGTCAGATCCATCACTGTCAGCCAGAGACATTTCAAATTGTGACATACTTATTGCACCCCACTCCCCATTGTAGTGGCTCTGGATGTGTCCATGGAAGGCAAGGAGCAGTTATGCAGTGTAAATGTGCAGAGTATTCCCCATCCAAAGTAGATCACAAATACGACCGTGGCTTTTCATCTGTCCTTGATTTTGCAAAATGTTCTGGTTTTCTATCAGATTTTTGTACTGTTGATTTATGCTTCTTATTCTGGAACTGTATGCTGTCACAGTGCCCTGTTGCTCTGTTTAAGTAGCCATGGTTTAATGAACATCAGGTAAGCTTGTCGGAGATTGTAAGATGCAAGTAAGCTTTAGTAAGCTTGTCTGATATTGTAAGATGCAAGTAAGCTTTAGTAAGTATATTGTTAAAGAATTACCAGCATTGAAAGCCTTTTCGTTGTTGCCATGCAGAGAATATTTACATGACTAGATAATGTATAAGCCTTGGGTATTGAAATGCATATGACAGTTTTATTTATTTTATTTGCAGTTGGTTTGCCAGGATAGTCCATTGGGCCAAATGAACCCGTTTTCAATGGAGTCCTGGGGAGAAAAGCTCCAAAACTAAGTAGGTTATTAATAGATATACAAATTATACAATTACACAGAAGTTAATCATACAAGAAATAACAATTTGAAAATAATACAACTAGAGTGAGTACAATCTAGTGATGAAATTAATAGGTAATACAGACTAAAGGGAAATTTAGCACAAAAGCACTGAGAAATAACAACATATTTGGAAGCATTTCATGACAATATTGAGGAATAATAACATATTAGGAAGCAATGCACAAAAGTACTGAGAAGCAATAACGTATTAGGGAAGCAATACTTGGGAAGTGTGGCCTAGTGTATTCTTTCTGATTATTGTAGGAATAATAATATGTATGAGTTAGGGTGGGTAATTAGGAAAGTTGCAGGAGGAAACAGAGGAAGAGTTATGTGGTGTGGGAGCAAGAGCATTCCCACTGGGATACTAGATGTGAGTGAAGAGATCTTTCAAATATAAAATGGTTGGGGGTGGTGCGACTGGAAGGTGGTAGGGAGTTCCAAAGGCATGCAAGGCCATAAGACAGAAGATTTTTGCCTGGGGGACTAGTTGGTTTATATACTTCTAATAGATTTTGATTGTTGGACCTTAATACTCTTGCAGGAAGGTGCATTTTAAAGGCTGATGAAAGGGAGGGACAAAGGGAGGGGTTGAAAATGAGCTTATGTGCAAGATTTAGTTGAGTATATGTGAGATAACTGGGTAGCTCTAGCCATTTTAGTTTTTGGAGAGAGGAACAGTGGTGGGTGGAGGACTTGTGGTTGGTAGCGAACTTGGCAATTTTGTTGTAGCAAGAGGAAAGTTGTGTTTTTAGAGAGGTCTGTAGATTAGTTAGGAGTGGAGCTCCATAGAGAAGGGAGGGGATAAGAAATGAGGTAGAGGGTGATTTTGGTAGCAGGTGTAAGGTAATGATTTTGTCGGTAAAGCATACCGGATTTTCTTGATATTTAACTGTAGGTGGGAGTTGAATTTGAGCTGGTTATCAATTTGGACCCCAAGTAACTTGGTCTCGGACACCAGTTCCAGGGGTAGATTGTTTTGTCTAGAGATGTGGAATGTGTTTATATTGAAAGAAGTTGCCTTAGAGGGGGTTAATAACATTAATTTGGTTTTAGAGGCATTGAATGCTAGGTGATTCCTTTTCATCCATTGCTCAGTTGTTGTAAAAGCATCTTGAGTCAGTTTTAGGAGTGAGGGGATAGAGGTGGCAGCGCAGATAATAGCAGAATCATCGGCATATTGGATCATGTCTGAGAATGGGATAGAGTTGCGGAAATCCTTTATAAATATATTGAAGAGAAGGGGACTCAGTATAGAGCCCTGGGGGTACCCCAGTAGGAGTATTTAGAAATGAGAGGTGGCCTTTTTCCATTTGACTGCTTGAGATCTGTTAGATAAGTAGCTGGAGAACCAGTTCAAGGAGGAGGGAGATAGGTTAAGTTTAGAAAGTTTAGTTAGTAGCAGGCTGTGAGAGTGTGTCAAAGGCCTTAGAGAGGTCGAGTAGTAGGGTAGAAACAATTTGGCCAGAGTCGCAGGCTTTATTTACAGTTTCAAGGAAGGAGAGGAGGGCGGTCATAATGCTATGATGTGGTCTGACTCCATGTGTGGGAGTTAGTAGGTGATTATCTAAGAGATGTGGAAGGAGTTGTAGTTGGATACACTTTTCTAGGAGTTTAGAGATGGGGGACAGAATAGCGATGGGAAATTAGTAACATTGTTGTTGTTGCCACCTTTTATGTAGAGGTATGATAAAGGCCCTTTTCCAGACTTGGGGTACTATACATTCTTGGATAGAGCAGTTGATTAAAATGCTAATAGGGCAAGCGATTGCTTCAGCAGCTTTGCTAAGAAAGTAAGAAGGGATGTTATCAGGAGCATTGGTGCATGGCTTCAGTTTCATAAGGAATTTCTTTATAGTAGAAGTTGGGTATAGGTTTAAATGAGAAAAAAGGGGTGTGAAGAGGGAGAATTAGGGGCAGATGAAGCTGATGAAGTAGTAGGAGGAGTGGAGGGATGGGAGTTAGTAGATGGGAATGAGGAAGTAGTAGCAGTGTAGTGGTGTTAGAGAAAGATGGCGTTAATTTGGAAATGGATTCAATGAAGAGTTAAATTGGGTAGCCAAGTCTTGGTCAGGAGCGTTTGGGTCTGGGGTAGGGGTATCTGGTTTGCTGGGGTTAAGTAGAGATACCTTTCCAAAATTTCTGAGGGTTTGATTTTATTATTTTGAAGTGTGGAAAAGTAGTTTTTCGGTCGAAGATTATGAGCTTTTTTACCTTATTTCGAAGTATTTTATATTCATTGTAATAAAAGGACAGGATTACAGTATTTTCAGAAGCTCATTACATTTTATTGCAGACCAGTGTCTTATAGCAGTGTCTGTGTGTTAGTACACTTGTAGTTGGGTCAGGGTGGCTTTAATGGTATATGGTAAATAAGCATTGCTACCTTACTTAAAAGCCAAGCCCTGCAACAACTAGCTCCACACTGAAGTCAAAACACAATAGCTCTGGTGGGTAAATGTACTCTGTAGTAATCAAAAAAGGCAAATGTTTAAAATAACTACAGCTTATGTGCAAACACAATAGGTAGTGATGAAACAATGCTCTGCTAAAAATGCTTTAATGCTCCACAATGCTGAGCTGCAGATCAGTTATCACTGGCTACCAGGATTTCACCCACTTCAGCTCAAGCATGGTACCGTTCAGTGCAACCTTCCCAGAACTAATTTGTCTGACCAGAATTATTTGGTGTGTGTATAAGAGGGAGGTAGCATACCCCTCAGCTGTCCAGATTTTTGCCCCATATTCCTCCTAAAAAGGATTGAAGTTGCTAAATGAGACATTTCAGTTTTAGATGTCATGTCATTTAGAAAAATGCACACCAACACAAATCCTGTTACTCTTGCAATTTTCTAAGTTTCTGAGAGCCATATTTATAATCTGTCCCTATTTATTTTAGGCTTTGTCCAGATTTCTTGCACTAAGGTTGAGGCCTTGAGGGTGTGGTATGTTTGTGAGAAAGTGAAATGCCCAAGTTAGAGTTAACAGGTGGAATTTTCAAGTGCATTTTCAAGTAACTGTGAGTTTTAAGGGAAGCTAAGTTCACTGCTGCACATGCCAAGTCTATTTACAATGTGCAACTGTTTTGTTTAGCAAATGGTATCTCTATTGTGGTATAAAGTTTTAAAGCTATGTTAGTAGCACCACAAGTAGAATACTTGCATCTTAATGTAAAGGCTTGAGGTTCTATTCCTACAGCATATACATTTGTATGCTGCAGTCCTCAGGATGTCCTCCTTTGGATGAGATGCCTAATAACTATGAACCTGTTTTTCAGCTTGTCATCCATTTTCTATTGCAATATACCAGCTTACCATTTTTTTTAATTAAACATAGGCAATTTATTCTTTGACGGCAACAGGCACTGAATTTGTAGATGAAACACTGAAATATACAGTTGTTTTCTAGCAACGACATCTTCATTAGTTTCAGATATCTTTAATGTGGAATTATTCAGATTACTTTTACTTCAGCAGAGTCACTCAAACAAGTGCTGCTGTATAATACAAGGGATATAATTCAATTATATATTATAATTAATACAATCAGGTAAATCAAATAACTTTTGCATGGCCCTAACGGTGTGCAAGGAGCCTATTGCTTGAAAACAGTTCAAAGGTAAATAACCTGCCACTGGCCAGATGCATTTTCTTTGAATGTGGGTTTCAATGCTGTTTCATTGAATGTGAGTTTCAAAAGTAGAGAAGCTTTAATGCCAAGTCTGTTTTCATTGTAAGACCTTTGTTTAGGTTTAGTAAATGTCTCAGTGTTTGGGCTATAATGTTTGAAATAAAAGTTGTAAATGCCTATTGCTTGAAAACAGTTCAAAGGTAAATAACCTGCCACTGGCCAGATGCATTTTCTTTGAATGTGGGTTTCAATGCTGTTTCATTGAATGTGAGTTTCAAAAGTAGAGAAGCTTTAATGCCAAGTCTGTTTTCATTGTAAGATTATTGCTTTGTTTAGGTTTAGTAAATGTCTCAGTGTTTGGGCTATAATGTTTGAAATAAAAGTTGTAAATTAAATCCAACTGCCTGTAATCATTGTAGAACTAAAGCATAAAACAGTATGCACACAGATTTGAACAGTGTCTACAGTAAATGGGGAGAAATAGCCAAGTAATGGGACACTGGAATGGCTGTGTGGGCGGGGCTTGGGGTGGGTGGACTTGGGCGGGGCTGTGTTGGCAGGGGGCGGGGTGAGCTATGTGGGTGGGGCTCTGGGTTTGCACCCCCCTGCAAAAAATCCTGCGGGCTCCCTTGTTTGTGGCATCTATATTTAATTGTAGTGCCTGTTTGACTTGCTGATCTCACTCTGCATTTGATTTTTCTCATCTACCAGCCCTGATGGTGTTGTGCTTTTAAACTTGGTGGCTTTTGAGTTGCTCACCCTTACTATAAATCTGATTTTGGACACTCCTCCCAGTCTCATCTCATCAGCTCATCCTACTGAGCCCTGTGAGATTAATTGGGATGGCCCCTGCCCAGGGCCGGCCTTAGCCAAAATGGCTCCCTAGGCAAAGTAGTGCTCTGGTGCCTCTTAAGCCCCACCCACACCATAGTCATGAAACACCCCTATTTGAGCCACACCCACAGGGTCACTCCCCAAGAAAGCCACTCCAGTCATTTCCTTAAATGATTTAAATGCTTAGGAAGAATAACCACATTACAAGGTATCTTAAACTGGAACTACCTCTACATAGTATTTTCTACTTTAAATATCAGAGCCGGATCATGGTCAAATAGGGCCCTAGGCAGGGTAGTAGATTGCCCCCCCCACCAGAGCAGCCCTTCCTGCAGCAACCCCCTTCCCCCACCAGCAGCCCCCTTTTCAGCCATTCCAGTGTTCCATTATTTGGTTACTTCTCACCAGTTACCATGCATACTCAGGGGCGGCTCGTGGCATCGGGCTGCCGGACTGCAGCCCCCTCAAATTAAAAAAGAAAACAAAAAAAAAAAATTTTTTTAAATTTTCGCAGACTTCGCGCATGCGCAGTAGTCCCGACTACCGTCGGTCTATGCGCATGCTCACGGCAGTCCGGCAGGACCCATAGAGGGATGCAAGGAGACGTCTGTGCACTTTTAAAGTGCACAGACACGCTGAGAGGATACATCGCATCCGGACTGCAGCAGCAACAGCCAGAACACTCTCGGGAGGGAGCTTGGGATCTCGTCGTCGGGAAGGAGCTTTACTGGGATCTCGCGGGTCTTTGTGAGTATTGCGCGGGCAGGATATGGTATGGAGAACGGACAGGTAAGTGTATGGTGCATTTTACTTTATGTGTTGGTGCTTGTAACTGGAGTTGTGTATGTGTTTGTGTTTGTAACTGGAGTTGTGTTTGTGCTTGTAACTGGAGTTGTGTATGTGTTTGCTGGTGCTTAACTGGAGTTGTGTATGTGTTTGCTGGTGCTTAACTGGAGTTGTGTATGTGTTTTCTGGTGCTTGTAACTGGAGGGGTGTGTGTGTGTGTGTGTGTGTGTGAAAATGCCCCAGGTGCTCATGGTGGTGTGGTAGGGAATACCTCAGGCTTGAACCCTGTACCCTGTATGCAGGTGTTAAAGACTTGAGTTCCCTACCCACCACCATTTGTAAAAAAATTGCAGATTTTTGCCTCATATTTGATCTGAGCTGTTCCTCATAATATCTGTGGTTTGTAAATGTTGCAATGCTTGATATTTGATGGTGTAGTAGTAGCATTGTTGCCTCACAGCTGCAGGTTCTCAGGTTTGATTCTTGGCTGGGGTTCCTTCTTTGTGGGGTCCGTATCTTCTCCCTGTGTTTGTGTGGGTTTGCTTTTGTGTCCTCCCATGTTACAAAGACATGTCTGCATTATTTCTTCCTGGGCCTCTGCTGAAAATTGTTTTTTTGTTCCAAGTCAGACTGCCCTGATTAACAAATGTTAAATAAAATTGACAGGCATTTGAATTTCAGACTTCAGGTTTCTGAATGTTTAATTCCTCACAGATTTGATGGTGCAGTGGTAGTATTGTTGCCTCACAGCTATAGGTTTTCTGGTTTGATTCTTGGTATGGGGTGGCTTCTGTGTGGAGTCTGCATCTCCTCCCTGTGTTTGTGTGGATTTCCTCTGGTGCCCTGCCATTTTACAAAGACGTGTCTGCAGTATTAATTCCTGCGTCTCTGCTGAAAATTGTTTTTGTTCTGTCCGCAGTAAAATTGACCAGCATTTGAATTTCAGACTTCAGGTTTCTGAATGTTTAATTCCTTGCAGATTTGATGGTGCAGTGGTAGTATTGTTGCCTCACAGCTATAGGTTTTCTGGTTTGATTTTTGGTTGGGGTGGCTTCTGTGTGGAGTCTGCATCTCCTCCTGTGTGTTTGTTGTGTGGATTTGCTCTGGTGCCCTGCCATTTTACAAAGACGTGTCTGCAGTATTAATCCCTGCGTCTCTGCTGAAAATTGTTTTTGTTCTGTCCGCAGTAAAATTGACCGGCATTTGAATTTCAGACTTCAGGTTTCTGAATGTTTAATTCCTTGCAGATTTGATGGTGCAGTGGTAGTATTGTTGCCTCACAGCTATAGGTTTTCTGGTTTGATTCTTGGTTGGGGTGGCTTCTGTGTAGAGTCTGCATCTCCTCCCTTTGTTTGTGTGGATTTGCTCTGGTGCCCTGCCATTTTACAAAGACGTGTCTGCAGTATTAATCCCTGCGTCTCTGCTGAAAATTGTTTTTGTTCTGTCCGCAGTAAAATTGACCGGCATTTGAATTTCAGACTTCAGGTTTCTGAATGTTTAATTCCTTGCAGATTTGATGGTGCAGTGGTAGTATAGTTGCCTCACAGCTATAAGTTTTCTGGTTTGATTCTTGGTTGGGGTGGCTTCTGTGTGGAGTCTGCATCTTCTCCCTGTGTTTGTGTGGATTTTCTCTGGTGCCCTGCCATTTCACAAAGATGTATCTGCAGTATTAATTCCTGCGTCTCTGCTGAAAATTGTTTTTGTTCTGTCCGCAGTAAAATTGACCGGCATTTGAATTTCAGACTTCAGGTTTCTGAATGTTTCATTCCTTGCAGATTTGATGGTGCAGTGGTAGTATTGTTGCCTCACAGCTATAGGTTTTCTGGTTTGATTCTTGGTTGGGGTGGCTTCTTTGTAGAGTCTGCATCTCCTCCCTGTGTTTGTGTGGATTTGCTCTGGTGCCCTGCCATTTTACAAAGACGTGTCTGCAGTATTAATCCCTGCGTCTCTGCTGAAAATTGTTTTTGTTCTGTCCGCAGTAAAATTGACCGGCATTTGAATTTCAGACTTCAGGTTTCTGAATGTTTAACTCCTTGCAGATTTGATGGTGCAGTGGTAGTATTGTTGCCTCACAGCTGTAGGTTTTCTGGTTTGATTCTTGGTTGGGGTGGCTTCTGTGTGGAGTCTGCATCTCCTCCCTGTGTTTGTGTGGATTTGCTCTGGTGCCCTGCCATTTTACAAAGACATGTCTGCAGTATTAATCCCTCGTCTCTGCTGAAAATTGTTTTGTTCTGTCCGCAGTAAAATTGACCGGCATTTGAATTTCAAACTTCATGTTCTTCAGAATACATAGTAGCACAACCTTTTTTTCTAGCAATTTTCTAAGTTTATAAGATGAATATTTTAAATTTGTCCCTATTTTTGGGACTGTATTCCCCATTATTGGCTTCGTCCAGGTTTTGTGCTAAGGTTGACAGCTATGGCAAGAACTGAATTCACTGAATATGGACTGTAGAATTGTGCATATTTACTGATAAAGGTGCACTGTAGAATTGTGCATATTTACTGATAATGGTGGACTGTAGAATTGTGCATATTTACTAATAATGGTGGACTGTGGAATTGTGCATATTTACTAATAATGGTGGACTGTAGAATTGTGTATATTTACTAATAATGGTGGACTGTGGAAGTCTGAGTAGACTTTTTTATGATAAAAGTTCTCAACTGGGCAGTTTTGCCATTATGGGTGCATATGTTTTGTTTCATTGCTTACTGGAAAAATGTTCAAAACAAATTTAAAACACCCTCTAACAAGTGCACTGTATTGTACAAGGAATATAATGTTTAGTACAATGAGGAAGGTGTATCAAAGAGCACATGTATGTTTCATATGCAAGGGGCCTATGATTCGAAAACAGCCCAAAATTAATCTTTATCTGCCACTGGCAAAATGTATTTTCTTTGAATGTGGGTTTCAATGCTGTTTCAATGAATGTGAGTTTCAAGGGCAGAGAAGTTTTAATGCTATCTTTTCATTGTGAGACTGCATTGCTTTGTTTAACAGATGATTTAATGTTTGTGCTGTAAAATACAAAATAAAACTTTCAAATGAAGTCCAATCATTGAAGTAAAGCAGTATGCACATTAGTGTTTATGGTAAATGGAGTGAAATAGCCAAGTAATGGTTAATTGGAATGGCTGCAGAGGCTCCAGTTCAACCATTATTTTGTCAGGGGGGGAAGGGCAGCAAACTCAGACAGGCCCAGCTGAACTATACCTCCCAACTGTCCAGATTTTCAAAGAATGAATAGATTTTTGCTTCTTATTTTTGGTTTGTTGTTCATAAAATTTGTAGTTTTAATTCCTAAATGATTTGCCAGAAGTCACTAAATAATAAGTTTCAGACTTCATAACCTTCATAAAAATGCATGTTAAAGTAAGAGCCGTTCTATCAACTGTCTCAATTTATACAAGAGCAATTTTTAGTACTGTTTATATGTGCCCCCAATATATTTGGCCTTGTTCAGATTTACTGCATTAACAGGTTGAGAGGTACATGCAAATAAATTGCTTTATAGAATTAGGCATAGCCAACCTCTCAACTGTCCCCAATTTTTGGCTCAAAATGCTGCTCTACCCCCTAATAATCCCTCCGCAAAATAGCAATTTTGGAAGAAAACAAGGAGGGTTTACAATTAAGAAATAACTGTAATAATCAAAGTTATAGATTACTTGAAATGCATGTAGATTCTTTTATTTTGTCAGCTGCTCAAGGTAGCAGTACTAATATTAAAGTGTCCCTTCTTTGACAGGTAGAAGCTGTATTGTGTGTCTATTTTATATTTTTGCATCACATTTTTGGTCCATTTTTCATAAAATTGTGTTTTTTGCAAATTAGTGACAAATCACTAAAGACTGAAGTTAGAAAATGACAGACATTTGAGTTTCAGATTTTATACCCTTCAGAAAATTCATACTAATGCAAGACCTATTCTATTATCTTTCTAAGTTTATTAGAGCAATATTTAAAAATTGTCCTTATTGTTGTGCCTTTGTCCCACTTCTGTGTATGGCTTTGTCCAGATTTCTTGCTCTTGAGGTTGAGAGGTATGACAAATGTGTCAGGGCCATCACAGTCAGCCAGAGAGATTTCAAATTGTGACATGCTTGTTGCACCACACTCCCCCATGTAGTGACTCTGGATGTGTCCAAGCAAGGCAAGGAGTAGTTGTATCTACCTTGGATGGGGAGGACACACTGCATAAGTACTACAGTGGCTTTTCATCTGTCCTTGATTTTGCAGAATGGTCTGGTTTCTGTCATATTTTTGTACTGTTGATTTATGCTTATTACTCAGATTTATGCTTATTACTCAAAGTGCCTGTTGCTCTGTGTTTAAGTAGCAATGCTTTAATGACCATAAGGTAAGCTTGTCTGACATCGTAAGATGCAAGTAAGCTTTAATAAGCATACTGTTAAAGAATTGCCAACATTGAAAGCCTTTCTGTTGTTGCCATGCAGAGAATACTTGACTAGATAATGTATAAGCCTTGGGTATTAAAGGACAGGATTCCATTATTTTAAAAAGCTCATTACACTTGTTGGAGACTTCCAGTCATCTCTACAGACTTTACCCGTAAACTAAACAGAATGCCAATCATGTGTGGTCCATAACCTGTACAGTAATCCTTTAAGCAATGTATCTTGAGCTTGTTTCTTGTTTGCTTTTCATTTTTACTTTTATCATGTTTTCCCCATGAAACAAGTTGTCAGGCAGCAGGTCTTTTTGGATAAGAAACATTTTTACAAGTGGGGGCATCACATAGATTTCTACTTTCAGCATGTTGCTTGGTACTTTAATAAAGCTGAATATATTATAATGAGAACTGCAGTGCAAGGAGAAGTGGTTTGAGTTGAGTGCTTCTGGTTTTTCTTATACTTGATTTTGACTGGCATTCCAGTAATGTATTTAAAAAGTAATTTATTTTTTCATGCCTCACAACCTTTTGTTTCCATCTAGATATTAAGTAAGCTGTCATGCAGCCAATGCATTGAAATATTTTTATTCTTCTACACTTATTTTTGTCTTGATTGGACTTTCATAATGATGGTTTGCCACCCAGGGCAGCGTATTTAATTAAAGTTAGTTTTTTGTGGTTTTGTGCATAGCTCCTCCCCTTTATGGTTGACCACACCCCTTCCCTTTGACCCCACCCATTCAGCGTCTCCTGCAGCCCCACTGTGATTTGAAGTCACCAGCCGCCACTGTGCATACTGTTCTCTTATTTGCTTCTACAGTGATTACAGATATAAAAATAAAATAGCACAAAACACAGGTAGCCATTTGCTAAAGAATACAGTCTCACAATAAAAACAGACTTAGCATAAGAAGTAATCTTCTCTGCCCTTGAAACTTACATTCATTGAAATGGAAAAACTCATTCATTGAAACAGCATGAAAACCCACATTCATAGAAAATGCATCTGGCCAGTGAAGAATTAAGTTTACCTTTGGGCTTTTTTCAAAACAGACTCATTGCACACATTTTTTAGGGCCATGCATACCCGTATTTGTTCTTTGATTCACCTTCCTGATTGCATTGAATTATATTCCTTGTATAACACAGCACCACTTGTTAGAAAGTGTTTTAAATTTGTAGTTTTAAACATTCTTTTAATAAGCAATGAAACAAAATGTATAAACCAATAACTACCCTTTTTCAGAAAATTTCAGCCATAAAAGACCACTCAAGACTTCTGTCATTACAATCCACCAATATTACTCCATACACACAATCTCTGCAGAAGTAAAATTATCTGAATTCCACGTTAAAGAAATCTGTAACTAACGAAGAGGTTGCTATGGGAAAAACAACTTCATATATCAGTTTTATCTACAAATTCAGTGCCTGCTGCCCTTGAAGAATTGCCTATATTACATTAAAAAATTGGTAAGTTGGTAATATTGCAATAGGAAATGACTAACAAACCAACAAGTTCATAGTCACTAGATATCTCATACAAAGGACATACTCAGGAGTGTAGCACCCCTATCCCCCTTTTAATGCACCAACTAAGAAACAATTAAATGGGCAATGCAATATCAGCACTCCATCTACATGGTGTGGGAGTAGAAGCCATCTGCACCACATGCTTTCAGATTTTACAACGCAGTGTGCCATTTGATAAACAAAAACAGCTAGTTGCACATAGAAACATTTACACTTGTTGGAATGTGTTTTAAATTTGAAGTTTTGAACATTTTTCCAGTAAGCAATGAAACAAAATGCATAAACCAATAATGACACAACTACCCATTTCAGAATATTTTAACCATAAAAGGCCTCTCAAACATCTGTCATTACAACCCACCACTATCTGTCAATAAGGACAATATCTGCAGAAGTAAAATTCATCCAAATAATTCTACATAAAGGCTGTTACTGGCAAACAACTTTACATTTCAGTACTTTAACTACAAATTCAGTGCCTGCTGCCCTTGAAGAATTAATTGCCTACATTACATTAAAAAAATTGGTAAGCTAGTAATATTGCAATAGAGGATGACTGAGAAACTAACAAGTTCATAGTTACTAGGTATACTTAACTAAGGAGGTCACACTATGGAATGCGGAACCCCTATCCCCCCTTAAAATGCACCAAATAATCAGCAACTAGGGCACTACATACCATGCTTCCATACCTCTCAAACTCTTGACACAAGAAATCTGAACAAAGGCGAAAATTATGAGGGGACAAAGGCCCTCAAATGGGGCAGATTATAAATATTGCTCTTATAGACCTAGAAAGTTGCTACAATAACAGCATCTGTCTTAGCATGCATTTTCTGAAGGAAATGAAGGGTGAAACTCAAATGTATGACATTTAGTTATTTACATCCTCAGTGATTTGCCAGAAAACCACACATTTTATGAGGAATAGGCCAAAAATATGAGGCAAAAATCTAGACAGTTGAGAGGTATGCATACCTGTCAACCTCTTAGTG
Organism: Protopterus annectens; assembly: GCF_019279795.1. Classification (NCBI taxonomy): domain Eukaryota; kingdom Metazoa; phylum Chordata; order Ceratodontiformes; family Protopteridae; genus Protopterus; species Protopterus annectens. The sequence goes on from NC_056727.1 coordinate 1,150,329,748, forward strand.
CAAAAAAGTCTAACAATGTGGATGCAATGGCTGAAAAATAGGGATAGATTTTAAATATTGCACTTTTTAACTTTGAAAGTTGCTAGAACAGGATTTGTGTGAAAATTAATCAAGAGTAAATGTGAACTTAAGAGGGGGAACTAAAGGATTTTACAGAAGACTAAGGGTGAATAATAAAGGGAAAGTTAAGCTGAAATAGTTTGGGGTTCTACAAGGAAAGAATATAAGGGGTAGAGGGGATGACTGAAAGGGCAGATGTTTTAAGGTATGATTAATGTAAACAAGAGCAAACATGATGCCAGAAAATAGACTACTGCAACAGAATATTTGTTTATATTACATTGACACTGATTATACAGATGGAACTTTTGCATTGTAGGGGAAACAAGTCCCCCTGTACCCCCATACCCATATTGTAGACTGCACTCCCATACATCCTGCTGGCTTTACATTTTAATTGCAAGGCTTTTGAAGAAAGGAAAATCTTTTGTGCATTAAATCAAATTATTCTCTTTGTTTTGGTGTTCTGCAATCTTGCAGTTAAAATATAAAATTGAGAAGAGGTAAGGGGATTCAGTCCTCCCACATGGACATAGGGATCGTCTTCACAAGGCCGAAATCCAAAATAACTGAAGACAAATTTGCTGAAATGAAAAGAGCAAAACTTTAATTTACCAAATGGTAAAGTGTTACTCAGAGTAAGTAAACACTTGTCTGACATCACGGAATATGCTCTTTTTTCCACTGTAGTGCAATCCCGGATTTGGTATATTTTATATATATATATATATATATATATATATATATATAGATCTATATATATCTACATATATATATATATATATAGATCTATATATATATATATATATATATATATATATATATATATATATATATATATAGATATATATATATATATGTAGATCTACATATATATATATATATATATATATATATATATATATAGATATATATAGATATATATTATATATATATATATATATATATATATATATATATATATATATATGATTGTGTAGTTCTTTTGGACTCAAAAGTAAATAACTGCTAGCATGTAAATTAGTAGTTTCTTCATATTATGTGCACCAGACAGGATAAGTATGAACACTTCCAAGACAGAGGTTAAGAAGTCTCACAGAAAAGAAGACACTGCTCTACTTAGGGGGTGGGAAACCTCAGGAGTAGTTTAAGCACTTTGATGTCTTGTTCCCGAGTGTGGGCTTGGTAGACAAAAAAAGCTATCAAGCAGACTGAATTATTAAAGGAGCTAAAACAGTATGCCCTGCTGTTCCTCACCCAGTATGATTAGAAACTGTAAGTATGTGGTTACAGGTGCAAGCAGTGTGAATAAGACTTGCCTGCTGACATGCAGGCCTTAATCACCCTTATTGTATAAACAGCTAAATGATGTTGGTGGGAATCTCTTCCTCATAACAATATCCTATGAAATTCAAGGCTATTGAGTCTTGTGATGATTATGTCTTGTTAGTCCCTGACCTAGACTCCTGTAAAATCACTTTTCCACAATAACTTAACTATACTACTACCATCACATTTTTTGTCTGGTCATGTTTTACATGTTCACCAAGTCATACTTCTTGATGTATCCGTTTGTTTGTTACTATGCTTATTCTTACTTCTGTCTGTCTATCCATCCATCTGCAAATCCAGATAGCTGGATGGATATTTTGGTTCTTTACCTCTGTCAACTTTAAATCTTTCAGTTTTATTTATAAATATTGTCTTACCAAAAGTGATTTCTCCTCAAATTTCTGATGAACTTGTAAGTCTACTCATTTGTTATATGTTGTACCTCAGCCATTCGGAAGTAGTTCAGAGTTTCTCTTCTGCTAATTTCTGAAAATCCCCTGTTTTGCCATAATTAGATGTTTTTTTTTCACTATTCTGACAAGGCCTTATGCCATAAATATAGGCATGGCTTTTTCAGGAGAAGGGATGCGGGCTGCTCTGTTGTGTACTCATCCATCCACAACCCTGTTTTTCCCATTATTCCATAGGGTGTCAAGGCATCACTTCAACAATGACAATCACTTAGAGACAAAGTTTACACCACTAGGTGGCTAGCCCTGCTGCATTAGTTCTATCACACCACATACACATTCACATATATGGCCAATTTAGAGTGTGTAATCCACCTATTACATGTATTTGGAATGTGCACCTGGAGGAAACCAAATCAAACACATGAAGGAGGCAACCCAGCCAAGAACTGAACCTGGGATCCTCTTGTGGTGACACAACAATGCTATCCATTATGCCACCATGCTGCATCTGCTGAGTATATTCATAAAATATTCACCTATGAACTGAATAAATATACATTAATGCATCTTACAGCTATACAAAACATTATATATTAAAAATAAATAAGTAGAACTATGAGACACAAGCACACACACAGCTACTCTCACATAGCGATATACACACACATACACACATACTTACTCCCTCACAAAGCAACACACACGTTTCTTTCATACAGCAAAACACGACTAGTTTAAATTCCACACACTCCAACTCTCTCATACAACACACAGACATGCACATTTTTTCTCATACACACACCTACTCTCTCAAACAGTAACACATGCACTTTACCTCTCATATAAATAGAAAGACTTAATTTAAATCCAATACATACACATACGTACTGTCATACACATACAGTTTCCCTCACATACAGAAGCTCGGTTTAAATGACACACACACATACACTTACCTTCTTTTTAAAATGAATGTACACACGCGCACACGTAGACTTAACCCCCTCTCTTAACTTTTCTACTAGTTTAACTTACGCGCGCCTGCAGAACGTCTTTACATCTACGTTAGCATGCGTGTATGAGATGCACGTTGGTTTCTCCTTAAAGAAGAAGGCTCGTCATTTAATCGTTGAAGCCTCCTGGCCAAGCTGCTACAAAAGTGGGAGTGTGCTCACCCCTCCCCCTTGCCCTATGCTTCTGCTGCCTGCATAAATGAATAAATACTTGCAAATTGCGCCCTTTACACGGCCGGTCTGTACGGCGCCCTAGGCGGTTGCCTAGTTCGCCTATGCCTAAGGCCGGCCGTGCCCCTGCCCTTAGTCTCTTAAATATGAATTATCTTGTTTCCTACCTTTCCACTTACTAAAAAATGTACTTTATTCAGCTGTTGTTACTGTATTTGTAACCTCTACCCTTCTGAGCTGAGAATTGCTGGTGAAGGCTTTTTGTGCCTGTTAATCTAATTGTCTTTGTTCTGATGAACTGTATAGTCACCAATATCTTGCAGTGTAATTCCCCTTCTAATCTTATCTGTCACAGTGTAAGTTTTCCTTACAATGCACTTACTATCTAGACAGATTTTCTAACTACTAGAGCATCAAGTTTGCACATAGCTGAGCATTGCTCATCAAGTTCCTGCCTCATGTACACTGCCAACCCATTTATTCTTAATAAAACAGATAAATTATGCTAGAAGATTAAATGCACTTTCACAGTGGAGGCAAAATTCTCTCATACAACCAAAACTAATCCTATAGAAGTTGTTAGTGACACTTGCACCATGCCTGCTGTACAGGGTAAATGCCTTACACATAAAACTACTTATGCTGAGGCACTTACAGGTAACCTTCCTAAAACAGTAAGACCTTCTGCACAGCACACTCAAAAAAGGGTCCTCAGCCATCTTGTAAACATTCCATTAAAACATCATCCGCAGCTACACATAGTAACCCTGTATCCAATACATCTACTGCTAAGCCCTTAAAAACCAGTGCCCAGGCAAATTTTGGTCATTGGTGATTCTGTAGTGAGGCGTACAGGTGACCCCTCATCAGACTTGAGTAAAGAGAGAGTCATGGTTAGCTGTCAGGGCTAAGATCTGTAAAGTCAGAAAGGCACTCATTTCATTGAACCATAGGTACCACTATGACTGTCATAGTCTATGTGGGTGTTAATAACCTGAGATGTACCTCCCTTGACTATATGAAATGAGACATGATCAAGCTCACTGATTATGTGTCTCAGACAGGTATGAACCTGGCACTGAACAACATAGTAGCTTCTTCAAGGATGATGCCATGTTACCAACAGAAAATGATTACGTTTAACAATTGGCTTAGCTACTGGTGTCAGTCCAAGGGGGCACAATATTTGATAACCTGGGAGGACATGGTTGACAGACCATGCTGCTTTTCCAGGGATGGTCTGCACTTATCTCCTGTAGGCTTTTGGATATTGACAAAGACCTCTTCCACCTCCATAGTGTCAGACCTCATGACAAAATTGAACCTGTGAAGGCATATCTGAAGGTGGTACTGCTCAATGCTAGAATTCTTAACAAGAAACTCCACTCCCTGCAAGCCTTCTTCTCCCTGGAGAGTGTAGACATGTGTGTAGTAATGGCAACATGGTTTAAAGTCTGGGATATTTTCCCGGCAATGCAAGATTATAATACCTTTCACACCTCTAGATCAGCTAATGCGCAGGAGGGAACTAAAGATAGAGGAGGCTCAGTTTATATAAAAAGCAACCTCACATCCAGACTAGTTAAAGTATATGACCCACTGGAACTCATATAGGTTCATAGGTTTATAGGTGTATACTAGGCTAATGGCCCTGGAGCCTTTACAAGCCTAGCCCAAAGAAGTGCCATGGCATTGTGCTGCCCGTCATTGGTTCCCAGTGCCTCTATCAAGTAGAGCCACTGGAGTGACCCCGGGATGAACTTTCTATTTCCCATCCACTCATCAAGATTTCTCTTGATGAGGGCCAGTGAGGTGCTCTGCTTGACATGTATGGGAAGTCTATTCCAGAGCATGGGCAGTCTCTGGGTTATGAACCTGTCCCTTCAGCATGTTCTGTTGATTGTGGTAATGAAGTTGAGGTCTCTGGAGCATGTGGTGTAGAGGGATTGGGATACATGTGCAATTCACTATAAAATATAAATTCACTATAAACAGTCTCATACCACATCCTTGCAACTTATAAGTCCCCCTCTATATCCTAGGAAACCCATACTACCTATCTCAATGTACTAGAGTCCCTTACCCTTCTACCCTGTATGATCTTCATGGGGGATATCAACTACCCACTATAGATTGGGAATCCTACTTCACTTCTAATGCACAAGACCAGTAATTCTTAAACTTTGTTAATGCCAACATCTTGGAACATCTGGTCCATTTTCCTACCAGTGTACAAACATTCTTGACCTTATACTCATAAACATGGGAGGATGATATCTTTACTTGTCAGATCTGACAATAAGACAGTATTGCTTGAAATAAAAATTAAATCCAGGAATCCATGAAATCAAAAAACCTTAAAGAACTATTCCAAGGTAAACCACTCTCTACTAAGCAACACCATGGGTAAATTTCAAGAACCCACAAACCCAGTAAACACCATAGCATATGCTGAGGTATTTACAAAGTATCTGTACAGCAATATTGATAGCTGAGCAGTGTGATCTGTGCCTACTCATATTAAAAATAAGAAAAACTCAAAATGCAAGCCACCCTGGTGGAATCATAATATCAATCAGTTATACAACAAATGAAAAAATAAATGTGGCCAAACTTAGTAGGAACAAAGCCATACACACTAAAAGGCCACTGACCAATCTAAATAGGCAGCAAAGAGAGTTAATTAGTATTTCAAAGGCTGAATTTGAAGAAAAAATAGCATTTCAGGCAATGGACAACTGCAAGGCTACATCTGTAACCTCATGAGAAATATGCAACAAAGATCAGAACTTATTGTAAATGACATCACCCACACTGGACTGGTGGCCATTGCCAACCTTTTGACTGACAGGTTCAGCTCAAATTTCTCCCCCCACTCTCCCCTGATAGTCTAAAGGAAATACTACATACCACAATCCTCCAACCATTACTAGCAAACAAGTCATCAATGCACTTTACAAGGCCAAAATCAATAACATCCTGGGATGTTTAATACATAGCATAAAACATGACCTCTCTGGTCCACTTGAATAATTTTTCAGCTAGAGCCTACATCGCAGTTTGGTTTTGTTAAAGGAAGGTCATGCCTATTAAATCTGGTAGACATTTTTGAGAGGGTCAGTAAAGCATTGGATGAAGGCAAGACTGTGCACACAGCTTACCTTGACCTGGCCAAGGCTTTTGATAAAATGCTGCACTCAGACATTATAGACTTGCTCATTAATTTAGGTATAAACCCTTTATCACCCAAATGGATAGCCAGCTGATTCACTGATAGGGCACAGGAGGTTGAAATAGGTGAAGCCATCTCCAGCAAGAGGCCAGTCACTAGCAGTGTGTCCCAGGGCTTGATACTGAGCCCACTCCTTTTTGACATCTATTTCTATGAAATGGAAGCTAATGCTGAAGGTTTATGTCTGATTAAGTTTGCAAGCTAGTTGCTATCATCGACTCCCCTAAAAACACTTGTAGTCTTCCCTCAATTTTTTTTTATTTTTCAAATACATTTGAATAAATTCCATAGTATTTATACATAACATCTTAAATAACTATGTACACTATTTACATTAGCCTGACACTATAACAGATCGTAATGTATGCAGTTACTTTATAAGTATGTCCAATCCATTATCAGAGTATCCGATCAATTATTCTATAGTGTCAATCAGTGATGAGGCTTTTCCCCAAGGGTTGTTGATAAATGGCTTTGGACAAATTTTTAGTTCTTTAATTTTAATTTGCAATAATGCTGTGGTCTTCAGTAGGCTGTAGAAGTCTTCCAAAGTTGGTATTGTGTTAGTATTCCATCTACTTGTTATACACTTCCTTGAAATTGCAAGTATAGTCCATACTAGATATATGTTTGACCTATTCAAATGAGGATCTTTGTTCACATTTAATAATATAAGAGCTTTAGTTAATAAAATAATTCGTTAAATAAAGCTTGTAGATTAATACCATTCCAAAATGGCTTAATTTTAACACAATCAAATAAAATCTGGTTCCAATCTGCATTGTGTACTTGCTCACATCTCCAACATATTCCTTTTATGGAAGAACTCATTTTTGCTGATTTTATCTGGGGTTAAGAATGCTCTGTGCAAGCATTTCCAAGTAAAAACTTTCCAGTATTGTGTAAATGATATATATTTTATCGATAATAAGATATTTGTTTTAATATCTTAAGTTAACTGTATTGAGTGTCCTTTTGTTATATATTTCTAATATGAGGTTTTGGGTGTTGTTTTATAGTTTATCAATATTTTGTAAAATTTTGAAATACTGTTTCCCATGTCAGAGTCATTATATATGATTTTAATATATGTATTTCGTAAATTTAGGTATTTCTTTAAATGAAGAATTGTTAATTATTCTACTTAAATCTTGCAAATATGACAGAATACTCTGCAAAGTTAGCCAGTCTTGTTGTAGAATTTTGTATGTTGTTTTTATTACTTGCATATCTAAAACTTTTAGTTCTTTGATATATTGGAGCCAATAAACAAATCCTTTCTGTTCCCAAGAATTAATAATTTCTCTATATATTTTATGTGGAAAGTTCTTCCTGACTATAAATAGTGTTAAAAGATCAAACCAGATTTTTAAATCTATATTTGCATTAATAATTTTCCTAAATGAGTCAATGTAATAATTAATTATGTGAGTTTTAGTGGGTTTAGTTATGTTATATTGCATACTAATGCATAATATGTGCCATGGCAAGTTGTTTTTATCTGTTATTTGAAATTTGTTTTGTAAATCAAATTCATTTATTGATATTACAGTTAGTAATTATTTCCAATTTGCAGAGTAATTTGGACTTATTCAATCTGAGATTGTTTTAGATATTGATGCTTTTATATATGTTTCTATATCAGGAAAGTTTAATCCTCCCTGTTTCCACGGTCTGATATGATGTATCAAAGCTACTCTGTTTCTTTTGGGAAACATAAAATTTTATTAGGCATGAATTTATTTCTTTAAGTATATTCCTTTCTTGTAACAGTTGTATTTCCAAGGCTATATATAGGAGCTTGGGCAGTAAAACCATTTTTATTAACTAGTCTATCTTCAAATGTTAATATTGTTTTGTTCCATTTTTCCATAGAGATTTTAATTGTATTGATGATATTATTGTAGTTTATTGAGACTAATTCATTATTATCCTTGCATAACTTAATTCCTAGATATTTTAAGGTGGATTCTTGTTTCCCTATGATGTGATCCCCCTTAGTCTGCAGTTCTTTTTTACTTAAAAATACAAATTTTGATTTTGATTTATTGAAATGTGTGAAATTTGTCAATTAATATATCTAATTCTTCTAATGTCTCTTTTGAATTAGTTAATGTTAGCAATATGTCATCAGCAAATAGCATTACTTTAGAATTGTATTGTTCATAAACATCTATTCCTTTGATTTTTATATTGTTATGAATTGAATCTGCCAATATTTCAATAGCCAGAGCAAATAGAATCGGAGACATGGGGCATCCTTGTTTAGTGCCTTTTGTTGTACGTATAGATTCAGAGGTAAAAGGACATATGCTAAATTATTTGTGTGTGTGTGTGTGTGTGTGTGTGTGTGTGTGTGTGTGTGTGTGTGTGTGTGTGTGTGTGTGTGTGTGTATGTGTGTGTGTGTGTGTATGTGTGTGTGTGTGTGTGTGTGTGTGTGTGTGTGTGTGTGTGTGTGTGTGTGTGTGTGTATATATATATATATATATATTCTTTAGGAGATGAACAAGGATGCAGGAATTCAAATAGCATTAGGATTTTGAATAAATAGTCCCAATTTAGGGAATCAAAGGCTTTCTCTATATCTAAGCCATTTATGAGTGTTTCTTTATTTTCTTTATTAACATAATCTATAAGAGAAATTATCCTTTTAATATTGCCATGTGTGTCTATGATATATAAATCCAGTTTGATCATTATTTATTGTTTTGGATAGTGGTATTTTCATTCTGTTAGTTAATATTGTCATAATTATCTTATAGTCATTCTTTAATAATGATATAGGCCTATATGAGGCACAGAAGTTTGGGGATTTGTTTTCCTTTTGGATTGGTGTGATTAAGGAATATCTCCAAGAGGGTGGTATTAAAGCTTGTGACTGAATTTCTAATATAGTTTTATGGAAGAGGGATAGTATCTTTGAAGGAGAACGTTTATACATTTCCATAATTATGCCATTTATACCTGGAGTTTTATTATTTTTACCCTCATTTATTGTATCTGTAATTTCTTTGTAGGATATGGGTGTTTGCAGATCTAGTTTTAAATTTTCTATTTTTTTTTATATTAGAACATTTTCATCTAGATTTAATTGATCGATATGTATATTTTCATTTTGGAAATGTTCCATATAGTGATTTCTATAGGCATCAAGAATGTCACCTATATCTGAGACATTTTTCCCTTTCTCTTCATGGAAGATACTTTTAATGTTATTAGCTTTTGATTGTATTTTGATACTTATGGATAAATTATGTAGATATTTGGGAGAAGTGGCCAAGGTATTATTTTTTTCTAAAGCTAAACTAGTTTTATGTGTTAGAATTTTGTTGTATTTATTGTTTAATACTTCTACTTTCTTTTTCATCTACAAATGATTTTGATTTTTTTCAGCTTTTAGTGACAAAAGTTTGGATTGTAGATTTAATAATTCAGAATCCCATTCTTCTCTGATTTTTTTTTATATCAAGTTAGGGTTTTACCATATATTTAAGTTTTTAATGAGTCCCATATTATTATTTTATTTATCTCTGTGATGTAATTAATATCTAAGAAGAACTGTAGTTCAGATAATAACCGGGGTTTGAACTCTTTAATTTTAGTTATATATGCTGGAATTCTGGAGTTAAAGATTAATGATTTGTACCCATTTTGAAGTTTTAGTATCAATTAATTGTGGTCTGAAAAGGGGCAGGGAGTGATTGAGAAATTAATGATTTTAGAGTATAAGTCATGGGCAGCAAATATTTTATCTATTCTAGTTTAGGTACCAAATGTGTGATCTTGATGGGAAAACAACAAAGATTTATCTTCTTTAAATTTGAAAGTATCTACAAGATGAAAAGATTCTACCCACTTGTTTAAAACTTTTGATATAGCATATGTAAACAGCAGTCTTTTATTTGTAGCTTCAGAAATATCAAATATACAGTTAAAGTCTCCTCCTAATATTAAGTTGCCTTTATAATTATTGGAAATGAAATTCAGGTGTTTTTAACAGTTCCTATTCCAATGCCTGGGAACCAGTATAGATTGGCAAGGGTCCATATTCTGTTATTATATTTAACTATCACTAATGCCATAAGGTCTTTATCTTCATATTTATAAATGATTTCTGGGTTAATCACATTTGTTTTCCATAAAATTGTTACTCATTTTGTCTTTGTCTTATAAGTGGATTGCGCCAATATCATATATTCCTTAGGATTCCATTTATAATTGTCATTTGTTTTGAAATTAGTTTCTTGAAGGAAGACAATTTGTGCTTTGTTCAATTTTAAATATTTCAGTAGATTTGATCTCTTGCTAGGATTGTTTAAGCCATTGGTATTTAAAGATAATAAAGTTAAATCCATCTTAGGTTATTTAGACTATCCCTGGAATTCAGCAAACTTCCGTGGAGGAATAGCTTATTCCTGCACAGAAGGGACCGTTCCCGTACAGCATGACAGCGTGCCATGCAAATTCATCAAGGTGCACTGCAGTGCTGTTAAACAGACACAGATCTGTGTATGAATGCAGGGGGATGTGTTTGAGAGCAGTGCTCTCACAATACACATGCCCCCTGTGCACCAGAATTGCCGTTTGGCAATATAAAATGATCAAGAACACTCGTAATACCCCCAACCCATCAGGGTAAAAATCTTGTCAAAGCCATAAGGGACAATCGTCCCTACTGAGGGAAAAGTTGAAAGAATAAGAGATGTAGCATAAGCACATAGCGCACACCTCCCAACCAGAGTAAGGAATGTGAACAAAGCCATAAGGAACAATCATCCCACAAAGCAGAAAGTTGATAGAATAACAGGTTCAGCATTAGAAGGGATATTCTGAAGGGTACAAATAATAAAACACAACAAATAATTTTTTTATACATGCTATAAAGTTTAAGCGCAGCTGCGTGGGTGTGTTCATTGCTTAGCTACACTTAGTCCAGCTTAAATAGCACAAGAATTAAATAGCAAGAGACATCCGTCATGAGAGGTACTTCAATAGTGTAGTGGTTAGAGTGTATGTTTTGCAAATAGCCATTCCCGGTTCAATCCCCACTGTAATCAATTTACATTTTACATGTGAAAGCAGTACGTAAATATTTTTTATAATTAGCTACTAAATAACATATATTTGTTAACCAGAGTACTGTAGTAGGTGCAGATGTGAGGTGTCAGTTTAATAAAGTTGTGAAACCTCCATATAAACACAAGTTCCTCATACAGTATAGTCACACATGAACAAATGTAATGAAAGCACATTGGGGATGTTAGGGACAGTAAACAAATTTATAATATGTAATGAATGATGAATCAATCGCATACAGCAGATAGTCTATAAAATAAAAAATAAGCAACACTAAGCATTGCACAGCTCAGCTTACCAGGTGTAAGCATTATGTAAATATGACTGCTAAGCAATGAGTAGCCCAGCTAAGTGGATTTGCCCATTGGTAAACAGTGTTGAACCTGCCACTTTAAGCACTGCCAACCTTAGCTAAGCAGGTTTGCCCGTAGCTTAGCTTAGCTCAGCATATTCAAAACCATCCAATCACGGCAAAGGGCAGGTAATTGGCCATATTTAAACCCTGCAGGCAGGAGTATAGTTCATAACTGGTTGCAGCTTCCCACTGTAGGCAGTATGGCAGGTGTTGGCGAGGGCATGCACATCCGGGCACAGCGTTGGGGCATACAGGAGTCCAAGGTCATGGTAGGAATCCTGGTAAAAAAACATGATGAGAGACTGCTGCAGGGCTAGTACCAGGGCTCCCAATATAAAGCGGAAGCCTGGGACCATCACGCCCATGATCTCACCAGTGCCACTGGTATCCCTTGGACTAGTGAGCAGGTCCGGCAACACTATGCCGACTTGAAGCGGAGGAAGAGGGAGCTCTTGGGTGAGTGGGTCCAAGAAGCAAGGTAGAGGAGTGATGTCCCAGCAGTGTGTAAGTATTCATATCAATAGCTGTTTACCAAAGTCCAGCCTGAGTATGTGATGGATAAATATGGCTAAATATTTCTCTATTCCCTTTACAGCTGCAGCTGAGTGAGCTGTGAATCAGGAAGCCCATGCCAGTAGGTTGTAAAGGCTGCATCACGAGGCTAGTGAGTAACAATCCTGCTTGTAGTAGTCATGCCAAATAAATATAAAGTAGTAGAAAGTCACCTGGCAGTATAAAAACTGTGTATGGGTTGTCCTGAATAAACCAGACAATATCACAGTAATAGTCCCATATAGGTGATACTTAAATAAAACTGTAATTGCCTGGCAATAAAGTTCTAAATCCTGGACTGGTTGTGTTTACTCTGGTAGTGTATTGCATTTAGTGTTGCATTCTCTGAATAGTAATGTTGTGTTAACCACTGCTACCCACACTGTGCTACATAAAATATATGTCTAGGAATGTCTGCATAAGACTGTTGTAAGTACAAAGTCAGATTGTACAACCAAGAGAGACTTAGACAGAAAACACTGAAGGAACAGATAACAGTTTCTAAATAGCTCACTCTGATGAAACAAAAATTGTTGTATTTTTATCACACACATCCATGGTTCGAATCCTGGGAGCTGTATGCATAAATAATGTAGCTAGAAATCTGGGAATAAGTGTAGAAACAGTCAGGTAGTGTTAACAAACATTCCCCCACAGGTCTTTCAGATAAGAAAACTGTAACTGTCTGGCAATAAAGTTTTAAATCCTGGACTGGTTGTGTTTACCCTGGTATTGTATGACCTGACATGTAGCATTCACCAAGATCTGATATCAAAATAGTACTGTTGTGTCAACCACTGCTTCTCACATTGTGTTACATAAACATATATCTAGGAATGTCTGTGTAAGACTGTTGTAATTACAAGGTCAGATTGTACAACCAAGAGAGACTTGGACAGAAAATACTGAAGAAACACACAGTGGTTTCTAAATAGCTCACTCTGATGAAACAGAAATTGTTGCATTTTTAGCAGACACAGCCATGGTTCGAATCCTGGGAGTGGTAGTAAGCTGTATGCATAATCATACCTCTCAACTGTACAGATTTTCCCAGAATGTCCACATATTTAACTCATATTTTTGTCCTTTTCCTCTTTTTCCTGGCAAATCACTGGGATGATGTAGTCACCAAATAATGACATACATTTAGGTGTCAGACTTCAAATCCTTCAGAAAATGTATATTAAAACAAATCCTGTTACTCTAGCAACTGTGTAAAAGTTTATAAGAGCAATATTCAAAATATGTCCCTATTTGTACCCCCATGTTGTCAAGCTTTGTCCGCATGTGCATTAAGAGATTGAGAGGTATGTGCAAAATTTTAACTAGGAATCTGGGAATATGTGTAGAAACAGCCAAGTAGTGTTAACAAACATTCCCTCCACAGGTCTACCAGGTAAGAGAGTTAGAATTTAGTTATAAGACAGTTGAAGTATACACTGTGTACAAACATACCACTGCCCAAACCAGGACCATGGGGTATTGTAATAATACCTGTAGAGTAATAATTAGAGCAATGATCATTAATGTTGTGAGTACTGCGAGGATATACAAGTTGTTAATTGACATCCCCCCACCATATCTGCAACAATAATCTAAACACACAAATCAATGGGTATGTTTACACCAAATCTACTGTTGGGACATATGTCCTATTGTTCAACAAATATTGAAATGTGTTTCTATTAATGTTCCATATTGAAATACTATCATTGGTGGCCTGATGCTATCAACGTAACCTACATGCCTTTGTAATGGCCACTGTGGTTCCATATATGCATGTGTTCTGTTTGCTATGCAACTGTTCCAAATCTGTTCTTTTGGGTTAATGGAAATATTTATGCATGCTGTTCTAACTAATCCTGGACTGTGTTGACTATTACTAACCCACATATGTTCTAAAAGTGTTATACCATAGCACGTTTGGGAAGGCCAGTCCCAGCGGACCCACCTCTCCCACTTTATCTGGCCATGGCACAGAGCCCCAGAATGTCTGGGACCCACCCTGAGACCTCCTCGTCTGCTGGTCCTGCACCACCTTTGGGTAGAATAGCCTCGGGGGTGGGCCTTGTGCCCCCTGGGAGTGGGCGCAGACAGGATCTTGTCACCCGAAGCCAGGTCCAAGGTTTGGTGCATAGCAAGCTCTGAAAGGAGTTAGGAGATCTGCTACAACAGATTGAAGGCTGCATGGAACAATTAGAAGGTACGCCTGCCCCTCCTGCCTAGCCCCCAGCACAGCCACCTTCGGGACCGTGAAAGTGCAGTGATGACTGCCCATGGGTGGGGACCTCAGTACCACTGTTTCCATTTGGGGGCTCATGGGCTTCTGATTTCCAAACACCCCTCCCCATCCAAGATGTTTACCCCCCACATGTGTCATATACTGCCCCTGTATGCTGTCTTGTCTGTCTTGTCTGTCTTCCTACCCAACCTACCTCCCCAAATATACCTACTATCCTTTCCCAACATCCCACTCTCACCTTAAAAAAAAAAAGGGGCAATCTGTTCCCAAAAAATATATATATCGCCCCATACATAGCTGTCTATTTCACACACATGTACACTGGACACATGTAATCTGGTCTAATTGGCTTCACAACACATTGTTGTTGTCCTCACCCCTCTGTCAGGGGTTTGAGTGTCCAAATATACCTCCAAATTCAGTATATATGCCCAGCTGTTGCTGTAGAAGAAATGGACAGCTATGTACCTTCCATACATCCGTCCTGCACATTCCTAGCTACTTTCCCTATTGTCCTTCCCTCTTTGTGCCCCCCTTTTTCACCACTTTACTATCACCCCTTTTTTCCTTTCTTTTAAAGAAATTAGCATGGGGGTAAGCAGGAGTAAGCATTATTAAGCAGTAGTAAGCGGGATTAAGCCTGTTTGCATGGTGCTAAGCAATGCCTACACAGATTAAACACTTTTCAAGCTAACTGTCTGTAAGCATATTTAACCAGAAGTTAGCACTGTTTACCGCCGTGCAAACCCACGCAAACCCATGCAAACCCACTTACAACTGCTTAAAAGTGCCTTAATCACTCTGTATCCAACAGCCCTTGTTCTGCCCAGCAACAAAAGAATTAGCCATGCTCAGTCTTGAGCACTGTACACATTGTCAGAGCAATGTACCACTACTCCATCAGAGCTACACTACTGATTTTTTTTTAAATATATCATTCAATACAGGTATAGAATACTATAGAACAAACACTGTGGAACCAGCATGTTTATAATATATAAATATACAAATATAGATGCGCATGGTGATAGATGCATATGAAAAGTGAATACATCAGATATATGTAGCTGTACATATGAAACTACACATAAAGAATATGCACATATATATCATAAAATAATATAATGTGTAGATATCAAACAAGAAATATACTGATATATCAATACTCATATATAAAAAATATATATAAATAGAAAATATCTATACAAGGCTAAATATATATGAACATAATACATACATACATATATCTAAGTACACACACACATATATATATATATATATATATATATATATATATATATATATATATACAGGCATACATACATATACATGACACACACACATGCACACGCACACACACACACACACACACACACACACACACACACACACACACACACACATATATATATATATATATATATATATATATATAAATACACATAAGTGCAAGAGATCTGGAAAAAGGCTGCAAAATGGGGGGGGGGGCAATGGACTAACACGAGGGACACAATGTACATCCTGCAGGTATAAATGTAGAATGTCGCTACAGGAAAAGGGTGTGTGTCAGCATACATGTTCAGAAGGATGTCAGTCATGAAACTGTAATGTATGTCATCATATACTGACAGATATCCCCACATGATCACAGTGATTTACCACAGGAAGGAATAAAATGATACTGTTCAACAGATCAGAAATATGGTAAATAAACATGGGCAGTCTGAAACAATCTGGCCGGTGACAGGTTTGCTCGGAACAGCTTAGTGCAAGAAAGCGTAGTCAAGCCTGCAAAGGGGACCATGAAAATGTAGACATATCTGACATACTGGTGTAGATGAGCTGACACGTGATGCAGTAACACCCTTCTGTCTGTTCCAACATCTATTGAGTGGAATAGCACAAGTCCAAAACCCAGTGACTTCCCATGAGTTAGTCATGTATATCTTCACATCCCCTCACTGATCTGTCAGACATACACAATGCTTATGTGGGCCAGGCAACACTACACATCTGTCATATATCTGGACATAACATCACATTAGGGAAAATACACTGAGCTGCTAGCCATGTCACCAAGCAATAGCAAAACTACAGGCAGAATGACACAACAAAAAAGCAGTCTTGCTATAGGGGAATATACGTGTATTTGCAAATATACCAGGCACTCCAGGAATGTAACAGCACTGAGAAACAGACACCAGTGTGAACGTGCATACAGTAAAAGGAGTGTGTGAACCAAACTGTCAGCATGTTTGATACTCACACACTGCCCCTACATATAATGGCCCAATGCACAGTGTAGTATGATGCCTGACTGTGTTATAGTCTTATCCTATAAAAATGTAACATTGATAGAGCACTAGAAATTGGATCCACATGCAAAGACAGATAGAAAAGGAAACATAACACTTACATCTACCCCCCCCCCCCCAAGAAATAACATATTCACAATAACCTGCTACACAATCCTGACAGTCAGTCAACAATAGCTAGAAATACAAAGACCTCCCAACTGTACACACTCCCAAAGAATGTCCAGGCCTTGTCATCATATATAAGGCCTCTTACACATAAAATGTCTGGCAGTCTGATAACTAACTGAGATGATACTATGACTTACATCACTAACTAATGATATACCATATCTCTATGCCTCTGACTGCATGATATATGGACAAAGTTTGACATACTCATGGACAGAGGCCTAAACACAGGTCCAGGATGGAGATATTGCTGTTATAAACTGGGAAAGTAGCTGGTGTAGGTCTAATCCTATCCCCTGTCACATACAGTGCAAATGTGAACATCCCACACTCTGCTATGTCCAGCCCTGAATCTTGCCTGTCTGGACAATCCCACTGTCTGCAACCAATATAATGTAGCCAGTCACACTGCCCTCCTGTAGACTTTACAAATCACTCTTAATGGTACTTGTTTGTCACAAATAACTCCTGACTCCCCTCCCCACCACACACAACCTGCCTGTACTCTCTCATACACATCTCCCCCACACTGCCCATGACTCTGAACTAGTGTTCCCAAGTAGTTAGACCTAATCCACCTTCCAAACTGTATACCCTGCACTGTCACCATTCCTCTATCCCCCACCTCATTCACACACATGTATTCTTACTTAGTCCTGCTGACCATCATTCCTCCCTGCTCCACAGCATAACCCCACCTCCCCAGGGTCTCCCCAACCTGTCCCCTAATCTCACTATAGACCACAATGTCATCTGAAAACTGCACAGTCAACAGGGGCCCCTGTCTGATCATGTCTGTCAACCTGTCCCTCACCACTGCAAATGTGAAAGGACACTCAGCTGACCCCCTGATGTACTCCCACCTCCACCTTAAATCCACCTTTCATATCAAAACCAGAAATCACTGTTGTCAGACTAGCCTCCTACATATCCTGTAGTGTCAGACAGACTCCTCTGGCACCCCTGACCTCCACATACAATACCACAAGTACTGTCCAGGCAGCATGTCATATGCTCTCTGTAGGTGCACATAGACACAATACAGCTGCATCTCAGCCTCAGTGCAAAGCTCCATCAATACTTGTGGATCAACATTTGCATCTAGAATGCTTTTACCTGGCATGAAACCATACTGCAAATCATCAATCATCACCATGTTCTCAACCTAGCTGCCACCACCCTTTACCATTACCTCATCCTGTGACCAATTAATGTTATCCCTCACTTGTTACTACAGCTCTGCAGACCACCCTTGGTCAGATAAGCAGTATCCATAAATAATTGCCAACATCTCACACATCCTCTCACTTTCCAAGATTACATTAAACAATCCAGTTAAAAATACCACTGCCAGGTCTCACAAACACCTCCAGGTATCTACAGGTATGTCACCTGGAGCAATACCCTTTCCACTGTTAAACCCCCTCATAGCTATCCTTACATTCTCCTTGATAATCTGTTGCACCTCCTGATTAACCATACCCACCTCAGCCAACCTTACCTCCCTCCCCCATTTTCCTCATGGAACAGGCCATCAAAGTGATGTTTCCATATGTTCTAAACACACTCATAGCTTGTATGTTTCACCCATATTCCTTTATCACACATTTGTGCTGCACATCCTTCCTAGCTATGTGCCTCTGTCTAGCCAATAGCTA
The DNA here is from genome assembly GCF_019279795.1 of Protopterus annectens. Lineage (NCBI taxonomy): Eukaryota > Metazoa > Chordata > Ceratodontiformes > Protopteridae > Protopterus > Protopterus annectens. The sequence goes on from NC_056727.1 coordinate 1,150,348,339, forward strand.
CAGGCCCTATACACCATATGTGTTGTCCAACATTACATACAACCCCAGACTCCACATCTATATGTCAGAGTCCACATCCATAGCCATGTGCAACACTCTGTTTACCATGCACCCCATCTCTTTATACTCATGTCCATCTCTACATCTGTCTGTCAATCCCACTTTTCCTTTGCCAACACTTTTCTCTGCATACTCCCCTGTACTTCTTCATTCCACCACCATGTTTGTAGGAGCAGTCACCATCTGGGCAGCAAGTCAACCTGCATCTGGTTGAGCATAGTAGGTCAAATGGGCATTAATGTAATGCTGAGTATGAGTACAAATAGGACTCATCCACTGAGGGCAATCAGAAGGCCATCCTCACATATGTCTGTGGTCACACAGTCAACTATCCAACCCACCCTGTAATGGAGGTCAGCCACAGCACATCCACATACATCATAGCTACAGATGACCAGATTCAGACATGTTTAGTATAAACATCACCCCCCCAGCTCAACATCAATATAGAAGGATATGCACACCACATACACCCCTACCCTCACCATTAATCAGGTGCAAATTGCATACTTACACATAATGCTATGCATGTCCATGCAATTCTGCTAGGTACTGGAGTATTATATGATGTAATGTTGTGGCTACTCATACTCATTACTAGTGAGCTGTCTCTGTAAAGAACTATGGACAATGTCTGATGTCCTGTGATGTGTTTTTCCCTGTTTATGTCTTTCAGATGTGATGCAGAGGCTCCCAGCCTCTGATATCCAGGAGACAGCAGCCATAACTGAGTACATCCTGGAACACTACCACATCCTTTTCAGTTGTGGTTGCCAACATCAGCTGGAGAGGACATCCCTCTGGAAAGACCTCACACAGATAGTGAACACCTTGGAAAACCATGGCCGCATGTACGAACAGGTCAGGCACAGAGCAACTGACCTGATTCAGCATGCATGGCAATGTTCTGCTGTGGTGGCGAGGGACTGTTCCGCTACTGGTGGGGAGCCAGCTAGAGAGGCTCCACATAAAGCAATGGAGGAGCTCCTTGTCAACATGTATATATGTATGGAGATGCATATATGTGGACAAATCAATACATAATACATATATATATATATATTTTTTTTTTATATAGAGAGATATACATCCACATGTATAGCTACATATCTGCATAGATACATATATATATAGAAAGGTGAATACATACATACATATATATAGATATATACATATGTATATATATATATATATATATATATATATATATATATATACATATATATATATATATACATATACATATATATATATATATATATATATATATATATATATACATATATATATGTGTATACATAAATATATGACAGCAACAAACACATGCAATATGATGGTCATGCTGCTGCACACTAGACTTCTACATCTGAAAATGCACTTACTGGACGTATTCCTTAAAATGGGGAACTATGACATCTGTGCTGTAACAGAGACCTGGTTAAAGGCAGCAGGAAGCACCCCTGCACTACCAGCCTATTACCCATTCCACATCTCTTGGCTGCAGAACTGAGAGTGAAGCTCCAAAGGTGGTTTTGTTTCATATTCATTAAAGAGGCACACACCTCCAGAGTACTGACCATCTTAGGCATTACAGATCCTGCAGGCATAGCTAACATTGGGTAGGACAGTGGTTCAGGTTGTAGCCTGCTATAGGTCCCCAAACATGTCCCAACACTCACACTCCATGCCCCTAACCCTCCTGGAGGATAATATTGTCGAACCTAACACTCACATACTGGTTGACTAGCCCACCATTAACTGGGAAAAGCTACTCATGTACCAATGCACATGCCTATCACATCGACCTGGTCCTTCCTAACATAGGCGACTGTTGCTCAACACCAATAGACAACTCCCCCTTGTTATATCTGAACACAGATTAATCACCTTTGGAAATCCACAGCCCTCCCATGCCCCCATGCACAGCTAACCACCATGAAAAGCCTTTCCAATGCTGAATATGGCCTCATAACAACAGAGGTGACTAACCTCATGGTAGCCATGCAAATGGAAACTAGGTGCATGATAGATGAAGCAGACAACAATGCACTATGAACATGTGCACAAATACATGGGTACTGCCATACCCACTACAACCAGGACCTTCAACTCCAATAAAGGGAAGCTGATTTGGTGGTCCCCTGCCATAAAGACACTGTACAACAGAAGGAGGGAACCAAAATGGAATAACGTGAAGTCCCAAGACTGGAAATCATCCCTTATCAGCCTCAATTGAAGGTTGAGATCCCTCATCAAATACTACAAAGTTAGTTGTGAGAACAGAATTGAAGCACATAGTGAAGACAACCACAAGGTCTCATACAGCTATTTTAAGAATCTCCATGGCAATAGCAAGATTTGTTCTGAACCACTAGACAATGGAACCTCCCAGACTGAGCCAACAAATACTGCCAATATACTGGCTGGCATCTTGAGTGCAAACATTACCCCTCACTCCTCCCCCAAAGGACCAATCACAATACCAGTACACCACAAGGCACCCAGTAGTACTACACCACAGGTTAAAACACCACTGTCCAAGGCCAAGGATACAGCTTCTATGGGACCTGAGAATATCCCTGGCTGTGTTCGACATGAACTACAGAGTGACCTGGCACCTTATCTGTGTGCCCTTCTCAAGCACAGCCTCACCTCAGGCTTTGACTCTACTGAATTGTACACTACTACAGTCACCTCTACCCACAAATGAGACCCTGGGAAATACTGCCCTAATTGCCTGACAATTCTGTTATGCAAAGCTATGGAATGCATCCTCATGCACCTAATAATCCGGGATATGTGAATCTGCAGACTCAGGATCCCACACAGTTTACCTTTGTGCAGGATAGGTCATACCTGCTCATTCCACCTGGTTAGCTTCTTGGTGTTAGTCATCTGAGCTGTGGATGAAGGCAAGGTGACACATACAGCCTACACTGATCTGGCCAAGCCTTTGATAACATTCCCCACTCACTAACTAGATAGAAACAGAGGCACAAACACAGGGATAGATTGGACATACTGCTGTCATACATTGAGACAGTTGCAGATGTCACTGGGTTTGTTGTAACAACCTTTATGAGGAATATGACATCGGTAATACCCATAGATGTGAGTATTTACTTACTGAGTCCACAACTGATTTACCAAGGACACCAACTGTCTGGTGAACACATAAAGCATAACAGGCAGACATGTGGCCAATCTGTGGACAGCTTGCCAGTGGAGAGGTATGTCAGGGACATATCACTGTGAGTCATGATGTCACACACTAAATGCATGTTCACACAAACCCTGTCAATCTATCAATCCACCATGTGTATAACAGCACTGATGACATAGAATCTGTCACAAATCTGGTGATATGTCCCCCATGTTGGTTGGCTGTCTCCACATGTCCTGTCCTGTGACATATATACGTATGTGAATCCGTAGGCCACTGTCTCTGTAATGTCCCTCACACCGGCAAGGAAATATGGCAAGGCCCACATTAAGGAATGCCCCACATGTCAGAACTAGCAGCATTGTCCAGGCTCACAGCACAATACAATATGGGCACTTACATAATGGTATGGCTGTAGCAATACCTGACATCTGCACATCTGTACAGAGGACAGACAGTAAGTAGATTGCCAACAGGTTATGCATTAGGATGAATGTTTTGAAAGATACACATCTGAAACTGAAAGGTATGCCATTACTACGTGACAGCAATCATCCATGACATGTCCAAAGAATATAGTAGTCTACAGTTAATATCAACATATCAGATCAATATTCAATAGGAGATACATATAAACATACAGCTCAAGCACCAAGAACAAGATACTCAGTACTCAGAGTCCAGCTTTGCATGCAGGGGTGTATGGTTCCAGTACTACAATCTGCAATCTACTCTTACTTGAAAAAGTACTGTTAAAAGTACTAACATAGTGATACAATATGTGTTAAACTATTTCTGTCAACCAGTGCACTGTAGCTGGTGTAACATACAAGTGTGACTGCATATAACCTGATATACTACTCATGTATGAAACACATACAAAGAGAAAAGATAGTGGTACTATCCATGTATACCCAGGTGTCTCATACAGTATAATCACACCCCTTGCAACTGTAATGACAGCACATGGAAACATGTTATGTACAGACGAGGAAATACACTTATTAAAGATGTCATTACCCTGCTATTTTATCAGACTGGAATGTGATCACTGGCTATCAGGGCTGAGCTATGCTTAGCAGGTGTAAGCATTGCTTAAACATGAATGCTAAGCAGATTTGCGCACTGGTAAGTGAAGCCTACACAATGTAAGTGCCTATTTGTTTAACCATATGTTAGCAGTGCTTAGCTTCTCGCAAACCCACTTAAAGCTGCTTTAAAGCACCTTAATCACCCTGTCTCCATCAGCCCTTGTTCTGCCCAGCAACAAAATAAACAGCCCATGCAGGTCTTGAACACAGGACCCTGTATAGTATAGTCACAGCATGCAACCACTAAGCCATCTGAGCTGTGAGGATGTCTGTTGGTTTTTCAAGTATATTTCAGTGCACATAGTGAATAGTAGTGAACAACTGCTTTGACTACTACAATTGTTTCATACTTCTAAGTGAAAATATTGTTGAATTAGTCATGTTCTTAAATGTAAATATACACATTTCAGATTAATATGGTGGGATACATCTGAGAAGGTACATACAACACTCATGTTTACACATAAAAGTACATATATATATATATATATATATATATATATATATATATATATATATATATACACACACACACACACACACACACACACACACACACACACATATATATCTATCTATATATATATACATATTCATACATGCACGCACACACACACACACACACACACACACACACACACACACATACATATATATATGTGTGTGTGTGTGTGTGTGTGTGTGTGTGTGTGTGTGTGTGTGTGTGTGTGTGTGTGTGTGTGTGTGTGTGTGTGTATGTATGTGTATATATATATATATATATATATATATATATATATATATATATATATATATATAAAACATATGCCCATGACATGTAGTGAAGTCAGACCTCAGCACCATAACTCTCAACCTCTTAGTGCAAGGGAACGTAATATATGTGTTGCAATTATAAATGTAGAATGTTGCTACAGTGACAGGGGTTGTGTCAGCATACATGTTGTGAAGAAAGGCTCTTCAGAAATTGACATGTACGCCATCAGTTACTGACAGACATCATAAAATCATCATAGTGAAGTACCACACAAATCACAGTAATGTTCCTGTGGAATACAGAAGAAATATGAGCAATAAACATGGACAGTTTGAAACAATCTGGTCAGTCAGGAGGTATACACAGAACTTCTTAGTGCAAGAAATGTAGAACAAGCCTGACAAGGGGATGTTTAATGATATGAAAATGGGGATATATCACACATACAGGAGTAGATAAGCTCACATAGTTGAGTTGATGCATTCACACCCTCCTGTCTGTCCTAACACATATTAACTGGAGGAGCAGATGTCCCAAGCCACATACTTTGCACTAGTTAGTGACATACATATTCAGAGCAGCCCACTGGTTTGTCAGAAATACACAACACGTATGGTGGCCAGGCAACAGTACATCTGACAAATAGCTAGACATAACATCCCATTAGGGTAAATACACTGAGCTGCTAGGCATGTCACCAAGCACTGTCTACACTACAGGCAGACTGCCACAACACTAAATACACTGATCTGCTAGGCATGTCACCAAGCACTGTCTATACTACAGGCAGACTGCCATAACACTAACCCAATTTACCTATGGGGAAATACACATATAATTACAAATATAGCAGGCACTACAGGCCATGTAACAGCAAAGAGTAACAGACACCAGTGTGAAAGTGCATACCCAGAACCAATCTCAACACAGTCATAGTCACATAATGGTAAGCCTATGTAATAGTACAGTATATGGACTGTGTGAACAACAGTCATCATCATGTTTGCCACTCACACACTAACCCTACATATACTGGCCCAATTCACAGTGTAGTCTGATGCCTGACTGTGGTATGGGACATGTCTCAGTCTGGCCCTACAAACATATAGGCTGACAGGGTATCTGAAACTGGAACAACATGGAACGTCAGATAGAACAGGACCAAGAACACTGACATCTACCCCAGTCTATACATAGGCCAAGTAACATAATCAGAATACACGGCTACATAATACAGACACTCTGTCAACAACCACCATAAGTAAAACAAATTGTAAATCCAGGACCAAACAAGGCTTTAGGTAAAATCAAAATTTAATAAAGGTTAGCGCTTTCATGCCTCTTCAAGCATTTCATCAAACAATTGTAAAAGACTCACAACATAAATTTATAACAACAGCAATCAATTAAATCAAGCAATTAATGAAACAGTTCCCATTCCTTCAGTATAGGCTTTAAAGGCACATAGCCATTTAATCCTGGAGGTCTATGAGCCTGCAATAATGTAATCCATCTAGTTTCAGCTTTCTTAATAATATTATTTATATCACCTCCCCTTTTATTAACATTAATGGATTGCAGTACTAAAAAATAAAAAAATGCCCCTTGAATGCTTGAACATGTCTATATAAAGGACTAGTAATGTCTTTGTTTCTTATATAACCAGTTTCCTAGTAATCTTTCTTTTAGAGTCCTGCAAGTCTTACCTACATAAAAACTACCACATAAAATACAAAATGCAAGATAAACTAGATTTTTACTACAACAATCTGAATAAAATCTAGTTCTAAATGTGTAATCTAAAATGGAATGTTTAAAAATCTTAATATCAGAAATAAAAGGACATGCTGTGCATTTCCTAAAGACAAAGGTACCTTTTTAAGGCCCTGCACCCCCTGTGTTTTTTTCTTGTTATAACATAATTGTTTCTTAAGTGACATACCATTCTTAAAACAAAAGCGTGGAATATCCCCTACAACCTCAAGTATCTTGTAATCTGAAATAAGAATGGGCCAGTTTTTCCTAATAACATCACACATCATGCTAACATCACTAGTAAATGTGATAGTTGACCTAACATAATTGCTTTGCCCATTTTTACATCTCTTCTGCCTATGAGTAGCCTTAGAGAAAAAAGGTTTAGCTACATTACTTCTATTTACATCAACCATGTCCATATCACAATACCCACGTTGTTTCAATTCTTGTCTAAATGTAGATAATGCATCTTGTAACTGATCTTCACTGGTATGTAGTCTTGCCATTCTTAGTGTTTGACTCTTAGTTATATTTCTAAATACACACCTTGGATGCATGCTCATATGATGTAAGAGTGCATTTCTCTTCCATGATTTCCTGTACATAGAGGTTTCTAACAGACCTCTGTCACCTTTGTACAAATGTACATCCAGAAAATCTATAGATTGCATATGTACATTCTTAGTAAATCTTAAGAAATGTGTTGTAGATTCAAGCTATGCCATAAGAGTCTAGTTCGGACATAGTACCTTCCCATAACAGGAAAATATTGTCCACAAAACGTCTAAAGAATTTCAAATGTTTCAAGAAATTATGGGAAGACTGAAGAAATTCATCTTCCCAATTTGCCATAATCAGGTTGGCGTAGCTATAGGCACATGCTGTGCCCATAGCCATGCCCACCTTTTGCAAATATACTTGTTCATTAAACATAAAAACATTGTTTTCTAGAATGAGATCTAAAAGGGCACATATCAGAAAGATCACGTCATTACTATATTGAGTATGCTTATGAAAATATAGTCTAATAGCCTCTACTCCCTCTAGATTGGGTATCATGGTAAAAAGTGTATTGACATCTACTGTAACCAATAAATAGTTAGATATGTCATGGGTAGAATTGTATTCAAACAAATCAATGAGAGAATGTTGAGTATCCCTTAAAACTGCGCATACACTATCTACTACTGGTCTTAATTTGTGCTCAACAAAAATAGACAGTGGCTCAATAAGCCAGCCACTGCCTGACACTATAGGACAAAGAGGCAGATTGATGACATCTTTATGGATTTTTGGTATACCATATATCATTGGTATAAGTGAGTATTCAACTATGAAATATTCATATTAATCCTGATCTATCAGTCTATTCATTAACAGTCTATTCATTAACAGATTACATATCTCATCACAAACAAAATGTATCATTCTATTCATTGAACCAGTTTGCATCTTAACATAGACATTATCATCTGATAACATACACAACATGTTCTCATTATATGTTGTTTTATCAAAAATAACTATCCCTCCTCCTTTGTCAACTGGTCAAATTTGTATATCCATATTATCCCTTAGCGAGTCCAACGCCTTTTGTTGTGATACAGTCAAGTTAACAAATGTGTTACCTTTATGTCTCTGTCTAATATCATATACATCCCATTCACATATGTTCAGAAACAATTCCACAGATGCTGAAAATGCTGGACAGAAAACACTCGGCTTTCTAGATTTATTGCCACAGCGTTCATCATTTTTAAATATAGTTTTCAACATAATATTTTGGGCAAATTGTCTAAGTTGTATCATGACTCCAGTAAAATCTGCTCTACTCGCTAGTATATATGATAAGCCTAAACTGAGTAC